>NC_088230.1:34705955-34715955 GCF_036934945.1 Oncorhynchus masou masou
CAGAAAAAGTGAGAACGTGATCGTAGTCCCCTACACTCTGAGAGGTACTATTGTATCTCTAACCTAAAAGGGTTATTTGGCTGTCCCCATTGGAGAACCCTTTGAAGAACCCTTATTGATTCCAGGTAGATCCCTTTTGGTTCCAAGTAGTACTCTTTTGGTTCCAAGTAGAACATTTTTGGTTCCAGGTTGACCTTTTTGGTTCCAGGTAGAACCTTTTTGGTTCCAGGTAGAACTGTTTTGTTTCCAAGTAGAACACTTTTGGTTCCAATTAGAACCTTTTTGGATCCAGGTTGACCCTTTTGGTTCCAAGTAGAACATTTTTGGTTCCAAGTAGAAACCTTTTTGTTCCAAGTAGAACACGTTGGGTTCCAGCTAGGACCTTTTTGGTTCCAAGTAAAACTGTTTTGGTTCAGGGAAGAACCCTTTTGGTTCCAAGTCTAACCTATTTGGTTCCAGGTTGACCCTTTTGGTTCCAATTAGAACCTTTTTGGATCCAAGTAGAACCTTTTTGGATCCAAGTAGAACCTTTTGGTTCCAGGTTGAACCTTTTGGTTCCAATTAGAACATTTTTGGTTCCAGGTAGAACCGTTTTGGAACCCTATTTTCCAATAGTGTAAGCCTCTGCGTATCTCAGTGCTTTCATTATACTGTCATGTTGAATTACCAGCCGCAGCGCTGGGCAGTGTGTGTTTGTGTGTGTGTAGATGACTTACACATTCCTATTGGCTGCTCTGATACAGCCTGGCCCTCCGTCATGTCCTGGCAAGCCCAGCATGTACATTGTGCCAGAGTACCCCTCACACACACACGCATACACACACACGCTTACACAGACAGTCTGGAGAGTGTTGTCCAAATGTCTGGCCGAGGTGCTTTACTAATACTGACATAAAAGGAGGGAATCCCCAAGCCTGCAGACACACACACACACACACACACACACACACACACACACACACACACACACACACATACATACACACACACACACACACACACACACACACACACACACACACACACACACACACACACACACACACACACACACACACACACACACACACACACACACACACACACACACACACACACACACACACACACACACACACACACACACACACACACACACACACACACACACACACACACACACACACACACACACACACGTACTGCCAGGCTGACAACAATACAACTCTGTTGTAATGGAAGAAGATCCACCTGGGAAAGACAGGGCCACATCCTATAATTGCAGATAATTATATTTAAAAATGTCATAAAGATAACCACTGAAAAGACATGGTGACTACATATTAATACTCGTGCGATATTCAAATGTCAATTTCACTCTGAATAATGTGAGAAAATGGTTCCCAACAGACACTGTTGCCCTGTTTCTAGCTCCTAGTCAACTTTACAGTAGTTAGTTTATTTTGTGTTATTTCGTACATTATTTACTCAGAACGTTTCTAGGATTGTTACCTGCAGCCAACAAAAATATAAATGCAATATCTAAAGTGTTGGTCCAATGTTTTATGAGTTGAAATAAAATATCCCAGAAATGTTCCATATGTACAAAAAGCTTATGTCTCTAAAATGTTGTTCACACATCTGTTTAGATCCCTGTTAGTGATCATTATTTCCTTTGCCGCGGGTAACCCATCCCCTTGAGAGGTGTGGTATATCAAGAAAATGATGAAACAGCATGATCATTACACAGGTGCACTTTGTTCTGGGGACAATAAAAGGGGACTCTAAAATTATACAGATGTCTCAAGTTTTGAGGGCGCTTGTAATTAGCATGCTGACTGCAGGAATGTCCATCAGAGCTGTTGCCAGATAATTGAATGTTCATATCTCTACCACGAGCTGCCTCCAAAGTCACTTTAGAGAATTTAGAGAATTTGAAACTGTGGGTTTGCATAAGGGAATAATTTCTGTACAAACTGTCAGAAACTGTCTCAGCGAACTTCATCTGTGTGCTCGTGGTCCTCACCAGGGTCTTGACCTGGCTGCTGTTCAGCATCGTAGCCGACTTCAATGAGCAAATGCTCACCTTCAATGGCCACTGGCAAGCTGGAGAAGTGTGCTCTTCATGGCTAAATCCCGGTTTCAACTGTACCAGGCAGATGGCAGATAGCCATAATCTCCACCGGGAGCATCCAGAAGAAGAGTGGTGACCCCTCATAGCCTGGTTCCTCTCTAGGTTCCTCTCTAGGTTCCTCTCTAGGTTTATTCCTATTTTCCTGACTTTCTAGGGAGTTTTTTCTAGCCACCGTGGTTCTACATCTGCATTGCTGTTTTTGGGGGTTTTAAGCTGAGTTTCTGTATTAAGCACTTTGTGACATTTGCTGATGTAAGAAAGGGCTTTATAAATACATTCGATTGATTGATGGTCTGACCAAATCGGAATCTTTTAGATCTTATTGATCACAACGACTGGGGAAATGTTCTGGGTCTGAGAATAGTATCGACGAATACTCCGACTCCCTGACTGGGTTCATCAGGAAGTTCATGGAGAATGTTGTTCCTACTGTGACGATTAGAACTTATCCCAACCACAATCCGTGGATAGAACCACCGCAATTAACCATGGAAAAGTGACTGGGAACATGGACATGTACAAAGAGACCAGCTGTAACCTCCGTAAGGTAATCAACGAAGCATAAACGACAGTACAGGGACAAAATGGAGTCAGAATTCAACGGCTCAGACACGAGACATACAGTATGAGGCATGGACTCCAGACAATCACGGATTATAAAGGGATAATCATGTTTCGGACACCGATGCCTATCTCCCAGACAAGTTAAACACCTTCTCTCCCGCTTAGAGGAAAACAACACTGAGCCACCGGCATTGGACCCCGCCGCTCATGAGGACTGTGTGCTCCCGCTCTCTGTGGCCGACGTGAGTAAGACATTTAAGTGTGTTAACCCTCGTAAGGCTCCCGGCCAAGATGGAATCCCAAGCCGTGTCCTCAAAGCATGTGCAGATCAGCAGGCTGGAGTATTTATGGACATATTCAATCTCTGGAAAAGAGGAATACCTATGTAAGAAGGCTGTTCATTGACTACAGCTCAGCATTTAACACCATAGTGCCACCCAAGCTCATCACTGAGCTCAGGGCCCTGGGTCTGAACCCCTCTCTGTGCAACTGGGTCCTGGACTTCCTGATGGCCTACCCCCATGTGGTGAAGGTAGGCAACAACAACTCCACCACGCTGATCCTCAACACGGAGGCCCCACAGAGATGCCTGCTCAGCCCCCTCCTGTACTCCCTGTTCATCCATGACTGCGTGGCCACACACGTCTCCAACTCAGTCATAATGTTTTCGGATGGCACGACAGTGGTAGGTCTGATTACCAACAACGACAAGACAGCCAACAGAGAGGAGGTGAGAGCCCTCTCCATCAACATCAACAAAACAAAGGAGTTGTTTGTGGACTAAAGGAGGCAGCAGAGAGAGCATGCCCCCATCCACATGGACAGGGCCACGGTGCAGAGGGTCATAAGCTTCAAGTTCCTCTGCGTGCACATCCCTGAGGACCTGAAACGATTCCAAGTAGAACCCTTTTGGTTCCAAGTAGAACCTTTTTGGTTCCAAGTAGAACCCTTTTGGTTCCAAGTAGAACCCTTTTGGTTCCAAGTAGAACCCTTTTGGTTCCAAGTAGAACCTTTTTGGATCCACACCGACAGCATGGGGAAGAAGGCTCAACAACACTTCAACCTCAGGAGGCTGCAGAAATTTGTCTAGGCCCTGGGGCGGCAGGGTAGCCTAGTGGTTAGAGCGTTGGACTAGTAACCGGAAGGTTGCGAGTTCAAACCCCCGAGCTGACAAGGTACAAATCTGTCGTTCTGCCCCTGAACAGGCAGTTAACCCACTGTTCCCAGGCCGTCATTGAAAATAAGAATTTGGTTAAATAAAGGTAAAATAAAAATAAATAAAAAAGACACTCACACACTTCTACAGATGTAGCATACGATCTGGGTGTATTATGGCCTGGTAAGTCAACTGTACTGCCCACAACCCCATGGCTCTCCAGAGGGTGATACGGCCAGCCCAACGCATCATCGGGAGCACTCTGCTTGCCCTCCAGGACCCGGTGTCACAGGAAGGCCAAGGAGATCATCAAGGACCTCAGCCACCTGAGCCACGGCCTGTTCATCCTGCTACCATCTAGAAGGTGGAGACAGTACAGGTGCATCAAATCTGGGACCGAGAGACTGATAAACAGATTCTATCTCAAAGCCATCTGACTGGTAAACAGTCACCACAAGCCGGGCTCCACCTAGTACCCTGCCCTGAACCTTAGACAGCGTGACTAGCAGCTACCATCCGGCACCTTAGAGACCGCTGCCCTATGTTATGTATATGGAGTCATTCAACACTAGGCACTTTAATACAATTTACCTACTGTTTTACCCACTGCATATACTGTATTCTAGTCAAGGCTCATTCTATTTAACTACTGCTGTAAACACCTTGTCTATTCAGTGAAATATACCTGCTGGAGCGTGTGCTACGGGTGGGTGCTGCTATGGTGACCAGTGAGCTGAGATAAGGCGGGGATTTACCTAGCAAAGACTTATAGATGATCTGGAGCCAGTGAGTTTGGTGACGAATATGAAGCAAGGGCCATCCAACGAGAGCATACAGGTCGCAGTGGTGGATAGTATATGGGGCTTTGGTGACAAAACGGATGGCACTGTGATAGACTGCTTCCAGTCTGCTGAGTAGAGTGTTGGAGGCTATTTTGTAAATTACATCGCCGATGTCAAGGATTGGTAGGATAGTCAGTTTTACGAGGGTATGTTTGACAGCATGAGTGAAGGATGCTTTGTTGCGAAATAGCATTGAAGCTCGTCTGGAGTGGTTGTTAACACAGTGTCCAAAGAAGGGCCAGAAGTATACAGAATGGTGTCGTCTGCATAGAGGTAGATCAGAGAATCACCAGCAGCAAGAGCGACATCATTGATGTAAATAGAGAAAAGAGTCGGCCTGAGAATTGAACCCTGTGGCACCCCCATAGAGACTGCCAGAGGTCCGGACAACAGGCCTCCTATTCGACACACTGACCTCTGTCTGAGAAGTGGTTGGTGAACCAGGCAATGCAGTCATTTGAGAATGACTGAGAAAGAGAGAAGGGGGAGAGAGAGAAAGAGAGAAGGGAGAGAGAGAGAAAGAGAGAAGGGGGAGAGAGAGAAAGAGAGAAGGGGGAGAGAGAGAAAGAGAGAAGGGGGAGAGAGAGAAAGAGAGAAGGGGGAGAGAGAGAAAGAGAGAAGGGGGAGAGAGAAAAAGAGAGAAGGGGGAAGAGAGAAGGGGGAGAGAGAGAAAGAGAGAAGGGGGAGAGAGAGAGAAAGAGAGAAGGGGGAGAGAGAGAAAGAGAGAAGGGGGAGGGAGAGAATACCAGACAACTTAAATAAATGTACTGTAAAGGCTATTGCATTCTTAATTTGCCTTCTAATGAATTGTAAGGCTCTCAAAGAATGATTGATAAACTAGAAAAGTCAGAGTTTATAATACTTATTCATGAGTTGCATGTTTTTTTGAATGTTTGTTTTGGACTGATGCCTGACTGAGCGTTCTGCTCACTGCATCTTTAATGAGCGCTGATGAATAGTCCATCAAAAGTGCATTACAGCGGCTTGGAAATACAATGATATTCTGAAGGAGACAAATAATAGGTAGGAAAAGCTTTTGATTTCGCCAGATTGACTTTAGATGCCGTACAATGTTTGACGGTAGGAAACCGTTTGATTTTTTTTGTTAGCTAGCTACCTTTAGCATTGCTATTTTTGATGAACTTCGCTGGCTAATGACAACATTGCAATGTCTTATTGCAAATTTGACGATCTGATCATTCTGGCAAAGTTGTTTCCTACTAAACATTTGACTACTTTAGCAATGTCGTCAATATTTCCAGGCGTTATGTTTTAATTTAGACTAAGCAGTCGTTTGCCACCGTCCAGAATGACCCGGCTTGTCACGAATTTACGGCACCACCGCCAAGAGAGGGCGGCTTGAGAACGTTCGTAACAATGGCGACCAAGTGCCGGAGGTGCAACCTATGAAGACAGTAACACTACATTTCATTTTCTTGAATGGACAATGAAGTATACATTATCTAATCTTAAACACACAGCTGATCAGTTGTAGATATTTCAGGAGCTTTGACTGCTAATGTCTCATATTTTTATAGAAGACTTTCGTACCTCGTCAACAGGATTGAAAACGGAAATCTAATAGTCCATTAGGGTTAATGTGATATGGTTAAAGTATTTCACACGGCATCTACATCCCCTGTGTACACACACTCGCACACACACACACACACACGCATACACACGCACACACACGCACACGCACGCACACACACGCACATGCACACACACGCACACGCACACACGCATACACACGCACACACACACACACGCACGCACGCGCACACACACACACACACACTAACACGCACACATGCACACACGCGCACACACACACACTAACATGCATACACGCACACGCACGCACACGCACGCACACACACACGCGCGCACGCACACGCACACATGCACACACAAGAACACCCATGCGCACACCACACAGACACACTCGCACATCATGTGCCAATTCCCACAGAAACCAGCTCAACAAGCTGATTTTCTTGACGGATTGTTTCTGTGTGAGAGAGAGGAGACACATCAGACCACAGAGTTATCATGCCTCTACCATCTCATCTCTCTGTCTGGTCAGCAACCACTGAGGTGGGCCATGGGGAGGCACACAAACACACACAGACCCCCCCAAACACACACACACACACACACACACACGCACGCACGCACGCACACGCACGCACACGCACACACACACGCACACAGACCCACACACACGCACACACACACACACACACACACACACACACACACACACACACACACACACACACACACACACACACACACACACACACACACACACACACACACACACACACAAGCACACACACTTACACACACTGGCACACACAAACAAACACACACGCAACCACAATCAAGGAAACACATACAGTATATACACCAGATGGGGCAGAGAAGGGCTGCTGTGAGAATGTCTGGCAGGCTTTGGCCTTGTTCCAGTTAAGAACAGCTCTTACTGAGAAGTATTCAAAGTCTGCTCCAGCTCACTTCCCTCCACCCTCCACCCTCCTCCCCAAGCTTCACCTCCCCCCTCCCCCTCCTTCCCCTCCTCACCCTCCTCCCCAAGCTTCACCTCCCCCTCCCCCTCCTTCCCCTCTCCTCACCCTCCTCCCCAAGCTTCACCTCCCCCTCCCCCTCCCCTCCCCCTCCTTCCCCTCCTCACCCTCCTCCCCAAGCTTCACCTCCCCCCCTCCCCTCCTTCCCCCTCCTCACCCTCCTCCCCAACCTTCACCTCCATGTGTTTCTTGGAACCTACTCAGGTTTGTGTCACATTTCATGGAAGTAGATTGAGAGAGATGGTACTGTGGAAGATTTGGGCACATGGCCTCTGCCGCCCTGAATTCCATATGCAAACACATACAGCGCCTATCAACAAGTGTTCACCCCCCTTGTATTTCTTCACATTTTGTTACATTACAATGTGGGATTGAAATGGATGTAATTGTGATTTCTTTGTCACGGATCTACAAACAAAAAAAATGAAGTGAAAAGAAAATTTGATACATTTTTACTAATTAAAATAAAATGTAAATATATTGGTTACATACAGTAAGTATTCACCTCCCCCCTCCCCCTCCTTCCTCTCCTCACCCTCCTATGTGTTTCCTTGATTCCAGTTATGACTGGCCTAAATAAGTTCAGGAATCAAAATTTCATTAAAAGCTCCTTGGATGAATACACCATCTCTGTACCCCACACATACAATTATCTGTAAGGTCCCTCAGTCGATTTGTGCTTTTCAACCACAAAGATCAGGGAGGTTTTCCAATGCCTCACAAAAAAGTGTACCTATTGCTAGATGGGTAAAAAACGAATCAACAAAAGCAGACATTGAATATCCCTTTGGTGAAATGATTTATTACACTTTGGATGGTGTATCAATTCACCCAGTCACTACAAAGACACAGGCATTCTTCCTAACTCAGTTGCCAGAGAGGAAGGAAACCGCTCTGGAAATTCAACATATGGCCATGGGGACTTTATTCAAATAGTTACAGAGTTTCATGGCTGTGATAGGAGGAAACTGAGGGTGGATCAACAACATTGAAGTTGATCCACAATACAATCCTAATTGACAGAGTGAAAAGAAGGAAGCCTGTACAGAATACAAATAATCCAAAACATGCATCCTGTTTGCAACAAAGCACTAAAGTAATACTGAAAAAATGGCTTTGTTCTGAATATAAAGTGTTATATTTGGGGCAAATCCAATTCAACACATTACTGAGTACCATTCTCCATATTTTCAAGCATAGTGGTGGCTGAATCATGTTATGGGTATGCTTGTCATCGTTGAGGATTGGGAGTTTTTCAGGACAAAAAAGAAACAGAATGGAGTTAATGAAGGAAAACCTGGTCAGTCTGCTTTCCACCAGAAACTTGGAGATGAATTCACCTTTCAGCAGGACAATAACCAAAAACACAAGGCCAAATCTACGCTGGAGTTGCTTACCAAGAAGACAGTGAATGTTCCTAAGTGGCCGAGTTATAGTTTTGACTTAAATTTACTTGAAAATCTTTGACAAGACTTGAAAATGGTTGTCTGGCAATGATCAACAACCACTTTGACAGAGCTTGAAGAATTTTGAAAAGAATATTGGGCAAATATTGCACAATCCAGGTGTGCACAGCTCCTAGAGACTTACCCAGAAATACTCACAGCTGTGATCGCTGCCAAAGGTGCTTCCACAAAGTATTGACTCAGGAGTGTGAATACTTATGTAAATCAGATACAACGACACAGGCATCTGTGTTCGATTTTCAATAAATTTGCAAATATTTTCTAAAAACGTTTTAACATTGCCTTTATGGGATTTTGTGTGTAGATTCAAATGTTGAATTCAGGCTGTAACACAACAAAATGTGGAATAAGTCAAGGGGTGTGAATACTTCCTGAAGGCCCTGTACGCAACAGAACGACTCCCATAATCCTTTTCCAGACACCCCTCAAGGCAATGAATGAAATATGGAGTTGTCATATTTTTCCTCCATAATTTTGGTATTAAAGGGTACGTGTGTCTGTGAAGGCCAGAGCTCAGGGCTAAAGTGCACAACATAGATAGGGGTCTGATCTGGTCGCTGCTTAAACTAACTCTGGTTATAAACATCCAGACGCCACTTAATTGTTGGTTGGTTTGAAGATCAACCCTCCCTTTCCTTGTCTCTCCTCTCTCCCTTCACTCTTACTCTATACAATTTAAGACATCATTGAATGTCACCAGAGGAGAGAGAAAGAGAGCGAGAGAGAGAGAGAGAAAGAGAGAGAAAGAGAGAGAGAGAGAGAGAGAGAGTGAGAGAAAGAGAGAGAGAGAGATACACAGAGAGAGAGAGAGAGAGAGAGAGAGAGAGTGAGAGAAAGAGAGAGAGAGAGACAGAGAGAGAGAAAGAGAGAAAGAGAGAGAGAGAGGGAGAGAGAGAGAGAGAAAGAGAGAGAGTGAGAGAAATAGAGAGAGAGAGAGAGATACACAGAGAGAGAGTGAGAGAAAGAGAGATAGAGTGAGAGATAGAGAGAGAGTGAGACTTTGGCAGTCAGTGGTGTGAGAAGGGGCGTATGGCTGTCATTATCTTGTTTATTAAAAGAAAGTTTCTCTCCTACAGTACCTCTCTCTTCTTCTCCTCCCTTCACAGTCGACCACAGATATTTCCGAGGGGGATCTGTGCGGTGTGTCTACTTCATAGGCAGCTGGAAGGGTCACAGAAGTTTAAACCAGAGGGTGTCAATGGACTGGAGTCTGGAGTACACTCTTAGAAAAAAAGGTTTCTTAAAGGGTTCTTCGACTGTCCCGTTAG
>NC_088230.1:34720955-34725955 GCF_036934945.1 Oncorhynchus masou masou
GCGTTGTGTTTAGTTGCTTTGTGTTTGTCTGCACTGTGATTTATTTTCAAGGCCTGTGTTTATAAAGCCTACAACCACATGGTTAAACTTGAAAAGCAATCCAGTGTGGTAATAAACGTTAATCAACTAAACAAACAAATATGTGTTTATGTAAGTAAACAGAAAACTGTCAGAGAAAAAGCAAAGTTAAAAAATCTAGACTCTAGACTTTAACTGTTTGTTTGTGTCCGGAAAGCCGGTACAGTGGTAAAATACTAGAATATTTACTACATTCTAGAACACCAACTGAACACCAATAGAACTTCTCTAGAATCCACCTTTCTCTCTCTCTCTCTTCTATCTGTCTCTCTCTCTCTCTCTGTCTCTCTCTGTCTCTCTCTCTGTCTCTCTCTCCCTTCTCTCTGTCTCTCGCTCTTCTCAATTCAATTCAATTCAAGGGGCTTTATTGGCATAACATTGCCAATGCAAGTGAGGTCGATAATATACAAAAGTGAAAAAGACAATAAAAATTAACAGTAAACATTACACATACAGACGTTTCAAAACAATAAAGATATTACAAATGTCATATTATATATATATACACTGCTCAAAAAAATAAAGGGAACACTAAAATAACACATCCTAGATCTGAATGAATGAAATGTTCTTATTAAATACTTTTTTCTTTACATAGTTGAATGTGCTGACAACAAAATCGCACAAAAATTATCAATGGAAATCCAATTTATCAACCCATAGAGGTCTGGATTTGGAGTCACTCAAAATTAAAGTGGAAAACCACACTACAGGCTGATCCAACTTTGATTTAATGTCCTTAAAAGAACGCAAAATTAGACTCAGTAGTGTGTGTGGCCTCCACGTGCCTGTATGACCTCCCTACAACGCCTGGGCATGCTCCTGATGAGGTGGCAGATGGTCTCCAGAGGGATCTCCTCCCAGACCTGGACTAAAGCATCCGCCAACTTCTGGACAGTCTGTGGTGCAACGTGGGGTTGGTGGATGGAGCGAGACATGATGTCCCAGATGTGCTCAATTGGATTCAGGTCTGGGGAACGGGCGGGCCAGTCCATAGCATCAATGCCTTCCTCTTGCGGGAACTGCTGACACACTCCAGCCACATGAGGTCTAGCATTGTCTTGCATTAGGAGGAACCCAGGGCCAACCGCACCAGCATATGGTCTCACAAGGGGTCTGAGGATCTCATCTCGGTACCTAATGGAAGTCAGGCTACCTCTGGCAAGCACATGGAGGGCTGTGTGGCCACCAAAGAAATGCCACCCCACACTATGACTGACCCACCGCCGATGTACTGGCCTGTCTCCTGGTAGCGCCTCCATGCTCTGGACACTACACTGACAGACTCAACAAACCTTCTTGCCACAGCTCGCATTGATGTGCCATCCTGGATGAGCTGCACTACCTGAGCCACTTGTGTGGTTTGTAGACTCCGTCTCATGCTACCACTAGAGTGAAAGCCAGAATTCAAAAGTGACCAAAACATCAGCCAGGAAGCATAGGAACAAGGTCTGTGGTCACCACCTGCAGAACCACTCCTTTATTGGGGGTGTCTTGCTAATTGCCTATAATTTCCACCTGTTGTCTATTCCATTTGCACAACAGCATGTGAAATTTATTGTCAAACAGTGTTGCTTCCTAAGTGGACAGTTTGATTTCACAGAAGTGCGATTGACTTGGAGTTACATTGTGTTGTTTAAGTGTTCCCTTTATTTTTTTGAGCAGTGTATATATACAGTGTTGTAACAATGCACAAATAGTTAAAGTACACAAGGGAAAATAAATAAGCATAAATATGGGTTGTCTTCACATGTCTCTCTAATATGGTCATACGTTGGACAGGAGGGTAGAAAGTGCAGCTCAGTTTCCACCTCATTTTGTGGGCAGTGTGCACATAGCCTGTCTCCTCTTGAGAGCCAGGTCTGTCTACGGCGGCCTTTCTCAATAGCAAGGCTATGTTCACTAAGTCTGTACATAGTCAAAGCTTTCCTTAAGAATCCACCTTTCTCTCTCTCTCTCTTCTGTCTCTTTCTCTCTGCTCTGTCTCTCTCTCTCTTCTCTCTGTCTCTCTCTCTCTTCTCTCTGTCTCTCTCTCTTCTCTCTGTCTCCCTCTCTTCTCTCTGTCTCTCTCTCTCTTCTCTGTCTCACTCTCCCTTCTCTCTGTCTCTTTCTCTTCTCTCTGTCTCTCTCTCTTTTCTCTGTCTCTTTCTCTCTTCTCTCTGTCTCTCTCTCTTCTCTGTGTTTCTTTATCTCTTCTCTCTGTCTCTCTCTCTTCTCTCTGTCTCTCTCTCTCTCTCTTCTCTCTGTCTCTCTCTCTCTTCTCTCTATGTCTCTCTCTCTCTTTTCTATGTTTCTGTCTGGGAATTAAACATGCGCCCCTAACCCTCACACACAACCCTCACTCACAACCCTCACACACAACTCTCACTCACTCTTGTAAAACGCTAGCTGCATCTTAGAGCCATTTTTATTTGGTTAGGCCTGGGATTCCCTCGCCACAGACGAATCCAATTTACAGTATTTTTGTGTTCTTTGCCAGATCCGGCTCCCAACTCCCAGCTCCCAGCCCCCACCACATGCAGTCTCTGTCTCCGGCTGGGGATCGGGCCCGGTCCAAACCCTGACAGGACATCAGACCCCATCTGCAGCTTCAGCTCTATGACCGTGGCCTTGACCCGAGCCACCGGGTGCGAAGCTCCAGAACGGTTGATTGAAACGACCCACACTTGAGAATATCAGCGCCTTGTATCCATTGAAATAATAAGCTAAACCGGAGAGCCGTTTCCCTTTGAGCTGCGGCCAAGGCATCTGAATCCACTCTGCCCAAATGAGGGCTTATTTTCAAAGCCTGCCTCTCATGTGCGCCGTCCCCGGCCACAGCCCCGACCCTGCACCCGTGCCTCTGTCGGTGTGTAAGTGTGCACATACCCATGTGCGTGTGTGTTTTGAAAATGTGCTGATCACTACCATGGGCAAACTGTTTATTTGGTGAGTCAGAAGTTCCAAGGAAGTTGTGTGTTCACACTTTGGTCAGTCCTGGAATTGTTTTTCTTTTCATTTTCACGTCTTCCTTTCTTTCCCTAAAAAGGAACTGATACATATATCTGGGACTTGGTATCAACATTATTTTTCAAATTATTTCTCAAAGGTATCAACATTATTTCTCAAACACACTTGACTGCTCTCATCCCTTGGAGTTGAATGTTATTAGATATATATATATATATATTTTTTTTACCTTCATTTAACTAGGCAAGTCATTTAAGAGCAAATTCTTATTTATAATGACGGACTACACCAGGCAAACCCGGACGACGCTGGGCCAATTGTGTGCCGCCCTATGGGACTCCCAATCACAGCCAGTTGTGATACAGCCTGGATTTGAACCAGGGTGCCTGTAGTGACACCTCTAGCACTGAGATGCAGTGCCTTAGACCACTGTGCCACTCTGGAGTGAAAAGGACATTTATGATTGTCATTATGTACTTGCTGGACTTAACAACCTTTTAAAGATGATATTTCTGCCATCAGAGGATGTGGTGATCAAACCAGGACACAGTTATGTTCATAATCCCGTCAGAAACCCTCAGACAGCGGTTACCAAACTAGGGGTCACGATCCCATGGGGAGGGGGTTGCTGATAAGAAAATAGGGTCGCGGGAAAATTTCCAAAAGCCTGGTGGGATATTTAATCAATAATATAATTTCATCTTTTTATCTCAAAAAGCTTGTGATGAAGTGAACTTTAAACAACTGAAAGCTCAAATATAACATTTTACCAACGACAGAGAGCCCTTAGATCATGGGGAAAGGCCGCACTTGACCGGTAGACTTGAATCATTCCTACGATGAAACGGCTACTCTACTGCAGAATTTACCGTTTTCTTAGACCACCATCATCGGCTAGTTTGGTGGCTAGTTTGGTGGCTAGTTTGGTGGCTAGTTTGGTGGCTAGTTTGGTGCCTAGTTTGGTGCCTAGTTTGGTGGCTAGTTTGGTGGCTAGTTTGGTGGCTAGTTTGGTGGCTAGTTTGGTGGCTAGTAGTGCATCAAGTGAAGCGAAGGTAACCAGCACAAAAGCAGAAAACGTGATAAAAAATACAACAAAACCTCGAATATGGCTTCACTAGCATAACTGAAAACAATGAGGAAAATCCTAAATACGTCTTGTGTGGAAATGTCCTCTCACCTGAGAGCAGGAAGCCCAACGAGCTTAAAAGGCACCTTGACAGCATGCCAAGAATCCCAAGGCTTTTTTCAAAAAGATAAACTGAATAAGCAACAGGCACAAAAGTGAAAGTCACCCAGTAAAAGTGAAAGTCACCCAGTAAAGCACTACTTGAGTAAAAGTCTAAAAGTATTTGGTTTTAAATGTAATTGAGTATCGAACGTAAATGTAATCACTAAAATATACTTCAGCATCAAAAGTAAAAGTCAAAGCATAAATCATTTCAAAAATAATGTATGGGGAGGCAGAGGCATGGAAACTCACATCAACTCATATCACCTGTGGCAGATGACACTGTGAAATGAAGAATTGATGCTGTAGCTAGCTGTCGATAGGAACCTCTGATTGACGGACTAAAAAACCCCCCTGCCGTAATATGCTCTCCAAATGGATGATATCTGTGAGGCCTGAGATTCCCATCGACTTTTGTTGGCTATATGTCGGTGGATGTTATTCGAGAGGACGTATTGTTCTGTCTTACGATTCCCGAGCATGGCTATATTGGCGAAAAACATTCCATATGGGATCGAATGGTGGACTTTTCCACAGATGGAGCGCCATCTATCACAGGACGGCGGGAAGGCCTCTACACTCTAGTACTGAATGTGTCTGCCTCTGCCATATGGACGAATTGTATGATACACCCACTGAGCTCGAATGGATACACAGAGAGGCAACTGGCGGCAAAAGAGCTGAGCACAGAAATACACTGAGATCTACTGCAGCAGGTAACTTCAATTGTAAACTCCATCGAACC
>NC_088230.1:34730955-34773455 GCF_036934945.1 Oncorhynchus masou masou
CCATCCCCCCATCCCCGAGGCCAGTGTCGTACCGCTGCTCTCCCTCTCGCTCTCCCATCCCCGAGGCCAGTGTCATACCGCTGCTCTCCCTCTCGCTCTCCCATCCCCGAGGCTGGTGTCGTACCGCTGCTCTCCCATCCCCGAGGCCAGTGTCGTACCGCTGCTCTCCCTCTCGCTCTCCCATCCCCGAGGCCGGTGTCATACCGCTGCTCTCCCATCCCCGAGGCCTGTGTCGTACCGCTGCTCTCCCATCCCCGAGGCCAGTGTCGTACCGCTGCTCTCCCATCCCCGAGGCCAGTGTCGTACCGCTGCTCTCCCATCCCCGAGGCCAGTGTCGTACCGCTGCTCTCCCATCCCCGAGGCCAGTGTCGTACCGCTGCTCTCCCTCTCGCTCTCCCATCCCCGAGGCCAGTGTCGTACCGCTGCTCTCCCTCTCACTCTCCCATCCCCGAGGCCGGTGTCGTACCGCTGCTGGTGCAGAGAGTCAGGGGGGAGGAAGTGCCACGGATTCCCCCGGTGCTGCTGCTCATTCCATTCACCAGTTCCATCACTGAACTGTTTCATTACCACCAACCCCGGACTGTCTTGTCTCATTACGCACACCTGGTTCCCATTCCCCCTGATTAGTATGTGTATATATGTGCCCTCTGTTCACCATTGTCCTTGTTGATTATTGTTCCATGTCCGCTCGTCCCGTGTTTTGTTATTACGGGGCTCATCCCGTGTATTTTATTACGGGTCTCATCCCGTGTATTTTATTACGGGTCTCGTTCCATGTGTTGTTATTACAGGTCTCATCCCGTGTATGATATTACGGGTCTGGTCCCGTGTATTTTATTATGGGTCTCGTCCCGTGTGTTGTTATTATGGGTCTGGTTCCGTGTATGATATTACGGGTCTGGTCCCGTGTATTTTATTACGGGTCTCGTTCCATGTGTTGTTATTACAGGTCTCATCCCGTGTATTGTTATTACGGGTCTGGTCCCGTGTATTTTATTATGGGTCTAGTCCCGTGTATTTTATTACGGTCTCATCCCGTGTATTTTGTTATGGGTCTCGTCCCGTGTATTTTATTACGGGTCACATCCCGTGTGTTGTTATTATGGGTCTGGTCCCCTGTATTTTATTACGGGTCTCATCCCGTGTGTTGTTATTACGGGTCTTATCCCGTGTATTTTATTATGGGTCTAGTCCCGTGTATTTTATTACGGGTCTCGTCCCATGTATTTTATTACGGGTCTCATCCCGTGTATTTTATTATTTTTCTCGTCCCGTGTATTTTATTATGGGTCTCGTCCCGTGTATTTTATTATGGGTCTCGTCCCGTGTATTTTATTATGGGTCTCGTCCCGTGTATTTTATTACGGGTCTCGTCCCGTGTATTTTATTACGGGTCTCGTCCCGTGTATTTTATTATTTTTCTCGTCCCGTGTATTTTATTACGGGTCTAGTCCCGTGTATTTTATTACGGGTCTCGTTTCATGTGTTGTTATTACGGGTCTCATCCCGTGTATTTTATTATGGGTCTCGTCCCGTGTATTTTATTACGGGTCTAGTCCCGTGTATTTTATTACGGGTCTCGTTTCATGTGTTGTTATTACGGGTCTCATCCCGTGTATTTATTCGAGGTTTACTCCTCACTCTTTGTTTGGATTACAGCCCTGTGTTATATATGTACGTGTTTGTTTTGGGCTTCATCCCTGTCATGTTCATGACGTATGCTATTTTGAGTAGAATAAAATAAAAACTATTTCATATTCCTGCGCCTGTCTCCTATCATTATACAGCGTGACACTGTCTGTCACCTTGATTACTACTGTTTCTCGACCTGTGTGCACCTACGTTTTACATTTCCTTCATAGGCTAGATTGTAGCAACCTCATGATGGGTACAGAGAACATTAGAGTATCATGTAGTAGCCTAAACCTATCGATGTTACATTGAACTGTGTTAATGGAATATGAATGACAGTCATCCAATATGCTGTAATAGAAATAAGGCCATGGTCACAAAAAGCAAAGCATGAGAAGACTTTTTCTTCGTTTTGGTTTGTTTGTTTTTCAATTAGGGTGTGCAGGGCGAATACGTGGTCTGTCGTACTGTAATCTGACATTTACTCAGTACGTTGTCTTTCTCTCTGTGTCTCTGCCTCTTTCTTTTTTGCAGTGTATGCCTTTGTTCAATCTCTCTACAACACAGAAGCTACTGCCCAGTGTAGGCCTTTGTTCAATCTCTCTACAACACAGAAGCTACTGCCCAGTGTATGCCTTTGTTCAATCTCTCTACAACACAGAAGCTACTGCCCAGTGTAGGCCTTTGTTCAATCTCTCTACAACACAGAAGCTACTGCCCAGTGTAGGCCTTTGTTCAATCTCTCTACAACACAGAAGCTACAGCCCAGTGTAGGCCTTTGTTCAATCTCTCTACAACACAGAAGCTACTGCCCAGTGTAGGCCTTTGTTCAATCTCTCTACAACACAGAAGCTACAGCCCAGTGTAGGCCTTTGTTCAATCTCTCTACAACACAGAAGCTACTGCCCAGTGTAGGCCTTTGTTCAATCTCTCTACAACACAGAAGCTACTGCCCAGTGTAGGCCTTTGTTCAATCTCTCTACAACACAGAAGCTACTGCCCAGTGTAGGCCTTTGTTCAATCTCTCTACAACACAGAAGCTACTGCCCAGTGTAGGCCTTTGTTCAATCTCTCTACAACACAGAAGCTACGGCCCAGTGTAGGCCATTTTTCAACCTCTCTACAACACAGAAGCTACAGCCCAATGTAGGCCATTTTTCAACCTCTCTACAACACAGAAGCTACAGCCCAATGTAGGCCATTTTTCAACCTCTCTACAACACAGAAGCTACAGCCCAGTGTATCCCTGTAAAGACATCTGTGTGTAGCTGGTGAGATGAGTCAGGCGCAGAACAGCAGATCTGAATGATAAAATAATTTACTTTTGACCAGAGCCCTATGGGTAGTGAACTACATACAGTACCAGTCAAAAGTTTGTACACACCTACTCATCCAAGGGTTTTTCTTTATTTTTTCATTGTAGATTAATAGTGAAGACATCAACACTATGAAATAATATATATGTAATCATGTAGTAAACAAAAAAGTGTTAAACAAATCCAAATGCATTTTATATCTGAGATACTTCAAAGTAGCCACAATTTGCCTTGATGACAGCTTTGCACACTCTTGGCATCCCCTCAACCAGCTTCATGAGGTAGTCATCTGGAATGCATTTAAATTAACAGGTATGCCTTGTTTAAAGTTAATTTGTGGAATTTCTTTCCTTCTTAATGTGTTTGAGACAAACAGATGTGTTGTGACAGGGTAGGGTTGGAATACAGAAGAAAAACAACAGCAAAGAAAAACAACAGTCCATCATTATTTTAGAACATGAAGGTCAGTAAATCAACATTTTTTGAGAACTATGAAAGTTTCTTATAGTGCAGTCGCAAAAACCATCAGGCGCTATGATGAAACTGGCTCTCATGAGGACCGCCACAGGAATGGAAGAGCGAGAGTTACCTCTGCTGCAGAGGAGAAGTTCATTAGAGTTAACTGCACCTCAGATTGCAACCCAAATAAATGCTTCACAGAGTTCAAGTAACATACACATCTCAACAACAACTGTTCAGAGGAGACTGCATGAATCAGGCCTTCATGGTCGAATTGCTGCAAAGAAACCACTACTAAAGGACACCAATAATAAGAAGAGACTTGCTTGGGCCAAGAAACACGAGCAATGGACATTAAACCAGTGGAAATCTGTCCTTTTGTCTGATGAGTCCAAATTTGAGATTTTTGGTTCCAACCGTCGTGTCTTAGTGAGACGCGGAGTAGGTGAAAGGATGATCTCTGCATGTGTGGTTCCCACCGTGAAGCATGGAGGAGGAGATGTGATGGTGTGTGGGTGCTTTGCTGGTGACACTGTCAGTGATTTATTTAGAATTCAAGGCACACTTAACCAGCATGGCTACAAAAGCATTCTGCAGCGATACACCATCCCATATGGTTTGGGCTTAGTGGGACTATCATTTATTTTTCAACAGGATAATGACCTAACACACCTTCAGGCTGTGTAAGGGCTTTTTGACCAAGAAGGAGAGTGATGCAGTGCTGAATCAGATGACCTGGCCTCCACAATCACCCAACCTTAACCCAATTGAGATGGTTTGTTATGAGTTGGACCGCAGAGTGAAGGAAAAGCAGCCAAGAAGGGCTCAGCATATGTGGAAACTCATTCAAGACTGTTGGAAAATCATTCCAGGTGAAGCTGGTTGAGAGAATGCCAAGAGTGTCCAAACCTAGGTCAAGGCAAAGGGTGGCTACTTTGAAAAATCTCAAATATAAAATATATTTTGATTTTGTTTAACACTTTTTGGGTCATTACATGATTCAATATGTGTTATATCATAGTTCTGATTTCTTCACTACTATTCTACAATGTAGAAAATAGTACCAAAAAAATAAAGAAAAACCCTTGAATGAGTACATGTGTCCAAACTTTTGACTGGTACTGCAGGGGATAGGGTATATTTTGAGACATACCCTAAATCATTATAGTGTTAATAAACAGTGTTTTCTTTTTAGAGGTAAATCTCATTTAAGAGCAGTAGGGTGTCTAATTGGTGAGTTGTTGAAAAGCATCATTACCTCCCCGGAGAACGTTCCACAGTCATACAGAGGATAATTCACTTTCAATTAAATCCTACAGTTTTCTGAGGTGTATTTAAATTCAATGCATTATTTAAATCCAAATCATGGGGGTGTGGTTCTAAAATAACATGACGCCATTAGATACTGTAATGACACCGGAGCGGAGTGTGATATTCTGTCTCTGGAAATATAGAATGATGTGCGAACGAGATATCTGTAACAGGAAAACAACAGACATGAAAATACTCTGTCGGATCTGACATGGGGATCGATGGAATACATATCTTCAGCAAGAAAATAATAATATTCAGAATAAAGATGACATGAATCATTGTCAATATTTCTATTTTTGAAATAATATTAGATTGAATAATATGAAATAATTACATTTGACATATTATGTATCTACTAGTATCTGAGGGACCTTCACTATTCCAATCCAACACATAAACAGTTCTGACCTTAGTTCTTTTGTTATGTCTTTGTTTTAGTATGGTCAGGGCGTGAGTTGGGTGGGTTGTCTATGTTCCTTTTTCATTGATTTGGGATTTCTGTGTTTGTCCTGGTATGGTTCTCAATTAGAGGCAGCTGTCAATCGTTGTCCCTGATTGAGAACCATACTTAGGCAGCCTGGTTTCACGTTTGAGTTGTGGGTTATTTTCTGTTCTGTGTTTGTATTTCACCGTTCAGGACTGTTTTCGTTTCGTTCTCGTGTTTTGTTGTTTTTGTTCGAGTGTTCGTTTTCATTAACAGAGAATATGAATACTTACCACACTGCACCTTGGTCCTCCTCTCTTTCTCCCAACGACGAACGTTACACCTATACTGCAGGCGTTAAACACGTATGTTGGAAATATAGGTTGGGATAAGAGAAAAGACTGCTGGCTATTCGGGAACCGATATGAACATTGAGTCCATTCATGTACACCGTTTGGAATTCCTCATGTTATTTTTGATCAAATGTTCTCATCCTTTTCAGTCGGTATCTTCGGTGTAATTTACATAGAATACATTTCCATGACTGACCTCCCCTCATCTACAACTTTGACTTCATGTAACTCTTTTCATTCTCCTTTGAACTCTCTCATTTATAAAAAAAACACTCTTATCCATATTTTTTGAAACTGCACTGTTGGTTAGGGGCTCTTAAGTAAGCATTTCACTGTAAACTCTACACCTGTTGTATTCGGGCGCATTATGACTAATACAATTTGATTTGATCAACAAGCTGTTTTTGCCGCTGATTGGATGTTTTTGTTTGTCGCACCATTCTCGGTAAACCCAAGACACTGTCGTGTGTGAAAAGCCCGGGAGGAGGTACTGGAACCGGCACAACTGGCACCGATGATCATACCACGCTCAAAGTTGCTTAGGTCACTCGTTTTGCCCATTCTAACATTCAATCGAACAGTAACTTAATGCCTGTCTGCCTGCTTTATATAGCAAGCCACGGCCACTTGACTCACTGTCTGTAGGAGCAAACCATTTTCTTGAACGGTGACAAGTTGATGGTTCGCTGAAGAAGAAAACCATAAACTGGTTCTCTGTATATATTTCCACACTATGATGTTAAAATAATACTGATAAATTGTGAACATGATGGTATTCCCCTTTTGGTGTAAAGAGCGGTTTGAAAAGACTGAAATTTCATCCTGTTTTAGCCTTCCGTGGTGACATCACCATGCGGAAAATGTGTTAATAGACCAATAAGAAAGAGTTCTAAACCTCTCTGCCAATAAGAGCTAGTTTTCAGTTGTCCCCTCCCTACTCAGACTAATCCCAGACAGTCCTAATAAAAGTCTTCCTTGAGAAACTGCTCTTTGCGAGAGAAAAAAAATGTATGTTTATTTTTTACAATTTTAATTGAAAACAATCACAGTAAGGTACTTAATTGTTACCCAGAAATTATTTGATATTGAGATAAGAACAGCTATATTGGACCTTTAAAACAAGTATTCTGCATTTCTACACATTTTGAGAAAACATAGCAATTGTATAACACATTTCATGCAATTCTATTCATTTTATAATGACTCATGCCACGTTTACATGATATCTAAGTGAGAATGACTAACAGAATAAATGGGTTTCCCCTGAGGGTCAAACCCAACCACTGCTTCTTGAAACAATGCTTAACCTGGAAGCCAGCTGCCCCAATGTGTCGGTAGGAAACGCATGTCTCAGTGTGCATTGCACCTGGCCCACCACAGGGGTCACTGGAGCGCAATGGGACAAGGACATCCCTGCCGGACAAACCCACCATTAACAACACTGGGCCAATTGTGCGCCACCCCATGGATCTCCTGGTCGTGGCCGGCTGCGACAGAGCCTGGACTTGAACCAGGATCTCTAGTGGCACAGCCTTAGACCACTGAGCCACTAGGGAGGCCCATTATGTGTCTTTCTCTGTCAACCTTTCTCCTTTGCTTCCTATCACTCTCCATCTCACTGTTTCTCTCTATATATAGTACAACTTACATTCCTCTTTCTTTCTTTCTTTCTTTCTTTCTTTCTTTCTTTCTTTCTTTCTTTCTTTCTCTCTCTCTCTCTCCATCTCTCTCTCCTCCTTCTCTCTCTCATCTTTCTCTCTCTCCCCTTTCTCTCTCTTCTTCTCTGTCTATCTCTCTCTTCTCTCTCTCTCTCTCTCTCTCTCTGTCTCTCTGTCTCTCTCTCTGTCTCTCTCTCTGTCTCTCTCTCTGTCTCTCTCTCTGTCTCTCTCTCTCTCTCTCTCTCTCTCTCTCTCTCTCTCTGTCTCTCTCTCTCCCTCTCTCTCTCTCTCTCTCTCTCCCTCTCTCTGTCTCTCTGTCTCTCTCTCTGTCTCTCTCTCTCCTCTCTCTATCTCTCTCTCTCCTCTGTCTCTGTCTCTCTGTCTCTCTCTCTCTCTCTCTCTCTCTCCCCTCTCTCTGTCTCTCTGTCTCTCTCTCTGTCTCTCTCTCTCCTCTCTCTCTGTCTCTCTCTCTCCCCTCTCTCTCTCTCTTTCTCTATCTGTCTCTCTCCTCTCTCTCTCTCTCTCTCTCTCCCTCTCTCTCTCTCCTCTCTCTCTCTCTCTCTCTCTCTCTCTCTCCCTCTCTCTCTCTCAATTCAATTCAAAGGGCTTTATTGGCATTGGAAACATATGTTTACATAGCCAAAGCAAGTGAAATAAACAATACAAAATGAACAGTAAACATTACAGTCACAAAAGTTCCAAAAGAATAAAGACATTTCAAATGTCATATTTTGTCTATATACAGTGTTGTAATGATGTGCAAGTAGTAAAAATAAATAAGAAATAAGCATAAATATGGGTTGTATTTACTCTCTTTCGCTCTCCTTTTCTTTCTCTCTCTCTCTACACCTTTTCTCTCTCTACGCCTCTCTCTGTCACGCCCTGATCTGTTTCACCTGTCCTTGTGATTGTCTCCACCCCCTCCAGGTGTTGCTTATTTTCCCCAGTGTATTTATCCCTGTGTTTTGTGTTTCTCTGTGCCAGTTCTTCTTCTATGTTTCCAAGTCAACCAGTGGTTTTCCCGTTCTCCTGCTTTTTGCATTTCTCCTTTTTCAAGTCCTCCCGGTTTTGACACTTGCCTGTTTCTGGACTTTGTACCTGCCTGCCTGACCATTCTGCCTGCCTTGACCTCGAGCCTGTCTGCCACTCTGTACCTCCTGAACTCTGATCTGATTTTGACCTTTCTGCCTGTCCACGACCATTCTCTTGCCTCCTCCTTTGGATAAATAAACATTGTAAGACTCCAACCATCTGCCTCCTGTGTCTGCATCTGGGTCTTGCCTTGTGTCATGATACTCTCCCTCTCTCTCTCTGTAGCAGGTGTCTCACCCACTCTGTGGCCTCTCGGCAGCAGCACAGTGAGATAAGGGCCATACGTACAGAAACGAGCTCACTTCCTTTGTGAGGTTAGGGCCTCAGTGACAACAACAGCAGTGTATGAGCGTATGTCACCGCAGCCGCTCACCTTACTCGTCTCCGCGCCAACGGAGACTGTGGTCACGGCCTCGCCGGCGCAGGTGTGTGTGACGATGTGTGAGACCTGAGAAACTGCGAGGCGCTCCAGTCTCATAGTCCCTTTGTTAAGCCTCTAGAGGAGGTCGTAGGGGGTGACGTGTGTAACCGTGGGTTACAGTTGAGATTCTGTGGGATACAGTTGAGTTTATTCAAACGGACACTCAACCTGACCTGCCTTCGCTCACTGATATCTGACAAATCCAATTCAATTAAGGGTTTAGGAAGTTTTGCCTCAGTTTCATAATCACATACAATATGTTATGTACGTACTTCAGTCTCCATTATAGTGTTTTCAAGTGAAACGCTGTGGAAGGTCCTAAGGTAGAATTGAGTGCAGTTAAACTAAGGAATGAACTTGAAACTGAAGACTGGACAGCAATGCCCTCTCATGGCTGTAAAGGTACCGTATCAACCTGCTCCCAATCTGATGGGGGAAACTGAGAATAGAAAAAGCAGAGAGATGTGGTAACGTTCTGAGAACCATATGTTCCTTAAAGTGTGGTGAACGTGTGGTTGTCCTATGGTTATTTTACATCAAAACGTTCTGGGGATAGTGTAGGATACTCGACTAGCACATATCGTTATAAGAAACTACTTGTTTCTTAGGTGGGAATGTCATTACATTTCCTACAGGGATCCTCATGGTTCTATTTAAAGTAACGTTCTCAAATTCTTCCAAGAATGTTAAGAAACAACTTTCTTCTGTGGGAATTTCAGTAATTCAGCATGACTTTTCTGCAGGTTTCCTCATTGTTCTGTTTAAAGTTATGAAAACTTTCCATAAAAACCGCAATAAAACATTAACGTTCAAAGAATACGTCAACAAAACTCTCTCTCTAACCTGTCACGCCCTGGCCATAGAGAGGGTTTTATTCTCTATTTTGGTTAGCCCAGGGTGTGACTAGAGTGGGCATTCTAGTTTCTTTAGCTCAATGTTTTCTGTTTTGTGTTTCTGCACCTGACAGGACTGTTCGTTGTCGTTTTTGCTCTTTGTTTTTTTTGTTCTAGTGTTCAGATTTCACTACCACGCTGAGCTTTGGTCCACTCCCTCTTCTTCAGACCAGCGTTACATAACCTCTATCTTGTTAAGTGTGTTCAGGTGTGTTGGCCACGCTCACTAATTGGCCACACTTGATCTTAATGAGTGATTTTTTTCCCCCTTTGAAATAGGATCTGTTTGAATAGACTAAAACAAAAAAAATTGTAGTACTTCATACAAATAAATGTGTTTGTACGATTAATGCCTAAGCAAATTAATTTCCATGTGTTTTACACTTGGGGTTAGAAACAGATAACCCAAACTAAGTAGTGTTAAAAATCTTATTTAAACATGTTCTCATATGTTTATTTAATTACCTTAAAATCATCTATAATTTCCATTCTTAGAAAGTTAATAAAAACTCAGGGAACCATAGTAAAAAATTCAGAGAACTTAAAAAAGAATGTTCTCAGAACAGCCTAAATTTTCGCTTCTGTTCTCAGAACGTCTAAAAAAAAATGTTCCGTCTTACCAGTCAAGAAACGTATAGCTTGGTTCCCAGAACTAAAGGGAAAGTAAAAATGTACATTCCCGCAACTTCCAAGAAACCAAATGTGAGGGCTGGGAGGCCTACTGGTTAGAGATTTGGACTAGTAACCGGAAGGTTGCAAGTTCATATCCCCGAGCTGACAAGGTACAAATCTGTAGTTCTGCCCCTGAACAGGCAGTTAACCCACTGTTCCTAGGCCGTCATTTAAAATAAGAATTTGTTCTTAACTGACTTACCTAGTTAAATTTAAAAAATGGTGAACAAGGCAGAAGGAACATATTTTTAATGCTTACATTTATTGCACTAAAATTGTTGGTAGAAAAGTCTCTGAATATCCGGGTACTCTTTTTCCAGTACCAAGATTTGTATTTGTGTATCGCCCCTGGTGAGCACAGTAGCATGTTGGTTCTTTACAGGCATTTTTGTATGTGTGACCTTGTTTAAACTTATGTAAGATGTAAGAACAGTATGTCTGACACAGATTCCTCTATTACAATGGCACACCTTGTGCCAGTTTTCAGATGCCAGCTACAATGGACACTATACAAGCTGTCCCATCACAGTTTCCCCTCTCTCTCTCTATCTGTCAATTTTTCAATTCAATTTCAATTCAAGGGCTTTATTGGCATGGGAAACATGTGTTAACATTGCCAAAGCAAGTGAGGTAGATAATATATAAAGTGAAATAAACAATAAAAATTAACAGTAGACATCACACATACAGAAGTTTCAAAACAATAAAGACATTACAAATGTCATATTATATATATATATATATATATATATACAGTGTTTTAACAATGTACAAATGGTAAAGGACACAAGATAAAATAAATAAGCATAGATATGGGTTGTATTTACAATGGTGCGTGTTCTTCACTGGTTGCCAGTTTTTCAAAATTGGATTTGTTTTTGAATTCTTTGTGGATCTGTGTAATCGGAGGGAAACATGTCTCTCTAATATGGTCATACATTGGGCAGGAGGTTAGGAAGTGCAGCTCAGTTTCCACCTCATTTTGTGGGCAGTGAGCACATAGCCTGTCTTCTCTTGAGAGCCATGTCTGCCTACGGCGGCCTTTCTCAATAGCAAGGCTATGCTCACTGAGTCTGTTCATAGTTTCTCTCTCTCGCTCTGTCGTTCTCTCCCTCTCTCTCTCTCTCTCTCTCTCTTCCTCTCTCTTCCTCTCTCTTCCTCTCTCTTCCTCTCTCTTCCTCTCTCTTCCTCTCTCTTCCCTCTCTCTCTGTACAGTCTGTACATAGTCAAAGCTTTCCTTAATTTTGGGTCAGTCACAGTGGTCAGGTATCCTGCTGCTGTGTACTCTCTGTGCAGGGCCAAATAGCATTCTAGTTTGCTCTGTTTTTTTGTTAATTCTTTCCAATGTGTCAAGTAATTATCTTTTTGTTTTCTCATGATTTGGTTTGGTCTAATTGTGCTGCTGTCCTGGGACTCTGTAGGGTGTGTTTGTGAACAGAGCCCCAGGACCAGCTTGCTTAGGGGACTCTTCTCCAGGTTCATCTCTCTGTAGGTGATGGCTTTGTTGTGGAAGGTTTGGGAATCGCTTCCTTTTAGGTGGTTATAGAATTTAACAGCTCTTTTCTGGATTTTGATAATTAGTGGGTATCGGCCTAATTCTGCTCTGCATGCATTTTTTGGTGTTCTACGTTGTATACGGAGGATATTTTTGCAGAATTCTGCGTGAAGAGTCTCAATTTGGTGTTTGTCCCATTTTGTAAAGTCTTGGTTGGTGAGCGGACCCCAGACCTCACAACCATAAAGGGCAATGGGCTCTATGTCTGATTCAAGTATTTTTAGCCAAATCCTAATTGGTATTGTGACGACCCTCCCACTCTGTCTGCCGTATTCTGGCTTTGTTCTTGTTTCCTTATTAGGATGCCTGTGGGCGGAGTTGGGGAGGGTCGTCAGCTACATGGGAAGCACCTGGGCGAGGTGTGTCCCAGGATAAATAGACCTCTTCCACATTCATGGAGGAGACTCTCTCCATGCAGACACCTTTGTAGATTGTGTTGTGGTTCTTGGTGGCCTTTTGGTTGTTTGCATTGGCACCTTTCAACACCCTGCATTATCACATTCATGCATGCAAAACACTCACTTACACAACTGATAACTGATTACACACACCATTGTATATTTTCCATAGTTGCTTTGGTTAATAAATATATATTTTGTTACTCCTTATCTCCACGTTGTCTCCCTTTGTTACGGGCTTTGAGCCGGTTCGTGACAGTATGTTGAAATTTATGTTCCTTTTGATGGCATAGAATGCCCTTCTTGCCTTGTCTCTCAGTTCGTTCACAGCTTTGTGGAAGTTACCTGTGGCGCTGATGTTTAGGCCATGGTATGTATAGTTTTTTGTGTGCTCTAGGGCAACAGTGTCTAGATGGAATTTGTATTTGTGGTCCTGGTGACTGGACCTTTTTTGGAACACCATTATTTTGGTCTTACTGAGATTTACTGTCTGGGCCCAGGTCTGACAGAATCTGTGCATGAGATCTAGGTGCTGCTGTAGGCCCTCCTTGGTTGGTGACAGAAGCACCAGATCATCAGCAAACAGCAGACATTTGACTTCGGATTCTAGTAGGGTGAGGCCGGGTGCTGCAGACTTTTCTAGTGCCCGCGCCAGTTCGTTGATATATATGTTGAAGAGGGTGGGGCTTAAGCTGCATCCCTGTCTAACCCCACGACCCTATGTGAAGAAATGTGTGTGTTTTTTTCCAATTTTAACCACACACTTGTTGTTTGTGTACATGGATTTTATGATGTCGTATATTTTACCCCCAACACCACTTTCCATCAGTTTGTATAGCAGACCCTCATGCCAAATTGAGTCTTTTTTGAAATCAACAAAGCATGAGAAGACTTTGCTTTGTTTTGGTTTGTTTGGTTGTCAATTAGGGTGTGCAGGGTGAATACATGGTCTGTTGTACGGTAATTTGGTAAAAAGCCAATTTGACAATTGCTCAGTACAATGTTTTCATTGAGGAAGTGTACGAGTCTGCTGTTAATGATAATGCAGAGGATTTTCCCAAGGTTACTGTTGACGCATATTCCACGGTAGTTATTGGGGTCAAATTTGTCTCCATTTTTGTGGATTGGGGTGATCAGTCCTTGGTTCCAAATATTGGGGAAGATGCCAGAGCTAAGGATGAAGTTAAAGAGTTTTAGTATATCCAATTGGAATTTGTTGTCTGTATATTTGATCATTTTATTGAGGATACCATCAACACCACAGGCCTTTTTGTTGTTTGTTTAGTGTTTTCCAATTTTCCCAGAAGTGGTTAGAGTCTATGGATTCTTCAATTACATTGAGCTGATTTCTGACATGCTGTTCCTCCTTTTTCCGTAGTGTATTTCTGTATTGTTTTAGTGATTCACCATAGTGAAGGCGTAGACTCAGGTTTTCCGGGTCTCTATGTTTTTGGTTGGACAGGTTTCTCAATTTCTTTCTTAGATTTTTGCAGTCTTCATTCATTTTGCATTGCATTCTGCATTCTCTCTCTCTCTCTCTCTCACTGTCTCTCTCTCTCACTGTCTCTCTCTCTCACTGTCTCTCTCTCTCACTGTCTCTGTCTCTCACTGTCTCTCTCTCACTGTCTCTGTCTCTCACTGTCTCTCTGTCTGTCTGTCTCTCTGTCTGTCTCTGTCTCTCTGTCTCTGTCTCTGTCTCTGTCTTTCTCTCTGTCTTTCTCTCTGTCTTTCTCTCTGTCTTTTTCTCTGTCTTTCTCTCTGTCTCAAATAAATTCAATTTGTTTTATTGGCATGACGTAACAATATCATGTGGATATTTACAATATAAAAATAAATAAAAATGAGAATCAAAATTGTCAACGGGACAAAAGCAACAACAATAATCAAGGGTGAAAATAACCATACATTCAACATTCAACAATAACAATAAGCATACAGTAGAGGATATGTGCAGGTTGATTGGTCTGTCAGACACTGTCCCTCAACTTTAAAATGGGTTGTCCATGTGTCACCATTTTGTATCGCTAATTCCTCTTGTGTAGATTTTTTTCCCCAATTTTGCCAGAAGTTGTTTGTGTTTATGGCCCTTCAATTAGTGTCAGCTGCTTGCTGTTGTACTGTACTTTTTTGGTTCTGAGTGTACGTGTCACATTCTGACCTTAGTTCTTTTGTTATGTCTTTGATTTAGTATGGTCAGGGCGTGAGTTGGGTGGGTTGTCTATTTTAGTTTTTCTATGATTTGCTATTTCTGTGTTTGGCCTGGTATGGTTCTCAATCAGAGGCAGCTGTCAATCGTTGTCCCTGATTGAGAACCATATTTAGCATGTTTTCTATTGTGTTTCCTGGGTGATTGTTTTCTGTTGTGTGTCTGCACCAGCCAGAACTGTTTTCGGTCATTTCTTTTTGGGATTTTTGTTATTTCCATGTTTATTTTAATAAATATGGACACATACCACGCTGCACCCTGGTCCTCACCTTCTTCCACCAACAACGGCCGTTACAGAATCACCCACCACCAAAGGACCAAGCAGCGTGGTAAGGAGCAGCGCTATCTGGAGGAGGTTATAACATGGGACGAAATAGAGAGGTGGTCGGTCGACCCAGGGAGAGTGCCGGAGCCCGCCTGGGATTCTCTGGAACAATGTGAGGAGGGATACCGGAGAATGGAGTTGGCACGGCGGTCAAAGAAGCCCGAGAGGCAGCCCCAAAAATGTATTGGGAGGGGGCACACGGGGAGTGTGGCTAAGTCAGGTAGGAGACCTGAGCCAACTCACCGTGCATGGTTTCCCTGGTGCGCAGGCATAGCCCGGTGCGGTACATAGCAGCGCCTCGTATCGGCCGGGCTAGAGTAGGCATCGAGCCAGGTGCCATGAAGCCGGCTCAGCGCATCTGGTCTCCAGTGCGTCTCCTCGGGCCGGGGTACATGGCACCAGCCCTACGCATGGTGTCCCCGGTTCACCAGCACAGCCCAGTGCGGGCTATTCCACCTCGCAGCACTGGCCTGACTACGGGGAGCATTCAGCCAGGTAGGGTTGGGCAGGCTCGGTGCTCGAGACCTCCAGTGCGCCTTCACGGTCCGGTCTATCCGGTGCCACCTTCATGCACCAGCCCTCCGGTGGCAGCCCCCCGCACCAGGCTGTCTCTCCTTCTCCTCCCTACAGGTGCTCCCGCCTGTCCAGTGCTGCCAGAGTCTTCCTCCTGCCCAGCACTGTCAGAGCCGCCCGTCTGTCCTGAGCTGCCAGAGCCGCCCGTCTGTCCTGAGCTGCCAGAGCCGCCCGTCTGTCCTGAGCTGCCAGGGCCGCCCGTCTGTCCTGAGCTGCCAGGGCCGCCCGTCTGTCCTGAGCTGCCAGGGCCGCCCGTCTGTCCTGAGCTACCAGGACCGCCCGTCTGTCCTGAGCTGCCAGGGCCGCCCGTCTGTCCTGAGCTGCCGGAGTGCGAACCTTTGGGGGGGGGGTACTGTCACGTTCTGACCTTAGTTCTTTTGTTATGTTTTTGTTTTAGTATGGTCAGGGCGTGAGTGGTGTGGGTTGTCTATGTTAGTTTTTCTATGATTTGCTATTTCTGTGTTTGGCCTGGTATGGTTCTCAATCAGAGGCAGCTGTCAATCGTTGTCCCTGATTGAGAACCATATTTAGGGAGCCTGTTTTCTATTGTGTTTCGTGGGTGATAGTTTTCTGTTGTGTGTCTGCACCAGCCAGAACTGTTTTCGGTCGTTTCCCTTTGGTATTTTTGTTATTTCCGTGTTCATTTGAATAAATATGGACAAATACCACGCTGCACCTTGGTCCTCACCTTCTTCAACCAACAACGGCCGTTACAGTACATTTATAGAGTTTTAAAGTCTCAGTAATGAAAGCTTAATTCACCATTATTTGGGTCTCTATGCTTTTGGTTGGATAGTGTTCTAAGTTTATTCCTTATAATTCTACAATCTGCATCAATATGCCTGAATATGTAGTTAGTGGGGGTGGCAGAGTAGCCAAGTGGTTAGAGTGTTGGACTAGAAACCAGAAGGTTGCAAGTTCAAATCCCCGAGCTGACAAGGTACAAATCTGTCTGTTGCAACCTTCTGGTTTCTAGTCCAACACTCTAGGCCGTCATTGAAAATAAGAATTTGTTCTTAACTGACTTGCCTAGTAAAATTTAAAAAAAATGTTTTGTACTGCTAGATTGATGCCTTCTTTGCTGTGAGTGAATGTGGTATCCAGAAAGTTATGTAAGAGTGTTTGGATATTTTGGTTCCAGGTTGCTTTCTGATATTCTTCTGTGCTGTTTTGGGCCCATCTGTATGAATTTCTGATGTTGTACAGCTTACTGGGCTGTGAATGTCTGGTTGTTTCCATGTCTGTTCCTTTGAGGAACAACGTAATTTGGCTGTGATCAGACAGAGGTGTTAGTGGCTTGACAGTGAATTAGCTGTACAATCTCTCTCTCTGTCATTCTCTCTCTCTCTCTCTTTCTCAATTCAATTCAAGGGGCTGTATTGGCATGGGAAACATGTGTTAACATTGCCAAATCAAGTGAGGTAGATAATATACAAAAGTGAAATAAACAATCAAAATTAACAGTAAACATTACACATACAGAACTTTCAAACCAATAAAGACTTTACAAATGTCATATATATGTATATATGTGTGTGTATGTGTGTGTGTATGTGTGTGTGTTGTAACAATGTACAAATGGTTAAAGTACTCAAGGGAAAATAAATAAGAATAAATATGGGTTGTATTTACAATGGTGTTTGTTCTTCACTGGTTGCACTTTTCTTGTGGCAACAGGTCACAAATCTTGCTGCTGTGATGGCACACTGTGGAATTTCACACAGTAGATATGGGAGTTTATCGAATTGGATTTGTTTTTGAATTCTTTGTGGATCTGTGTAATCTGAGGGAAATATGTCTCTCTACTATGGTCATACATTGGGCAGGAGGTTAGGAAGTGCAGCTCAGTTTCCACCTCATTTTGTGGGCAGTGAGCACATAGCCTGTCTTCTCTTGAGAGCCATGTCTGCCTACAGCGGCCTTTCTCAATAGCAAGGCTATGCTCACTGAGTCTGTTCATAGTTTCTCTCTCTCTGTCGTTCTCTCTCTCTCTCTCTCTCTTCCTCTCTCTATCTCTCTCTCTCTCTTCCTCTCTCTTCCTTTCTCTCTATCTCTCTCTCTCTCTCTTCCTCTCTCTTCCTCTCTCTCTATCTCTCTCTCTCTTCCTCTCTCTCTCTTCCTCTCTCTCTTTCTCTCTCTCTCTTCCTCTCTCTCTTTCTCTCTCTCTCTTTCTCTCTCTCTCTCTCTCTCTCTCTCTTTTTCTCTCTCTCTGTCGTTCTCTCCCTCTCTCTGCTTCTGTCTCTGTCTTTGTCTTTCTCCATCTGTTTTCTCTCTCTCTCTGTCGTTCTCTCTCTCTGTCGTTCTGTCGGGGGGGGCGGGGACAAATCGCAGAGACTTTTGAAAAATTGCTTCCCCTTTGGACGTAACTTCACAGGCCACAATCAAGCGGTGCCAAGGCGCTGCAATCGTGGCAAATCAAGTCAGTATCTATTAATAATATTTCTGGGGGTTGCTGTCACATGGCCCATGATGGAACTCTGCCTTTATCTCAGCTCTGGCACGCTTCTGTCACCGTGATAAACAATTCACACACAAATCTGAATAAAGATCCTCCCCACAGACCTCTCTCTGCTCTCTCCCTCATCTTCTTGATGGGAGGAATGTAATCTAGTAGAGCCGGGCTCCCTCTCTCTATTTTTCTCTTTTGCCCCCCCTGCCTGTTTTTTCTTTTTTCTTTCAAAGATATGTAAATGACTTGGAGATGGTGGGAGGGAGGGACATACGGAGGGTGGGAGGGACCTACGGTTTTGGGTTGGAGGGACCTACGGAGGGTGGGAGGGACATACGGAGGGTGGGAGGGACCTACGGTGGTGGGAGGGAGGGACCTACGGAGGGTAGGAGGGACCTACAATGGTGGGAGGGAGGGACCTACGGAGGGTGGGAGAGACCTACGGTGGTGGGAGGGAGGGACCTACGGTGGGTGGGAGGGATCTACGGTGGTGGGAGGGAGAGACCTACGGAGGGTGGGAGGGAGGGACATACGGAGGGTGGGAGAGACCTACGGTGGTGGGAGGGAGGGACCTACGGAGGGTGGGAGGGACCTACGGTGGTGGGAGGGAGGGACCTACGGTGGTGGGAGGGAGGGACCTACGGTGGTGGGAGGGAGGGACCTACGGTGGTGGGAGGGAGGGACCTACGGAGGGTGGGAGGGAGGGACCTACGGAGGGTGGGAGGGACGGAGGGTGATTTTCTGGATTTTTGTCTCTCCGTCTCTCACAGTTGAAGTGTATCTATGATAAAAGTTACAGACCTCTATATGCTTTGTAAGCAGGAAAAGCTGCCGAATCGGCAGTGTATCAAATACTTGTTCTCCCCACTGTATATCAACAAATTGGCGCGGGCACTAGAAAAGTCTGCAGCACCCGGCCTCACCCTACTAGAATCTGAAGCCAAATGTCTACTGTTTGCTGATGATCTCGTGCTTCTGTCACCGACCAAGGAGGGCCTACAGCAGCACCTAGATATTCTGCACAGATTCTGCCAGACCAGGGCCCTGACAGTATATCTCAGTAAGAACAAAATAATGGTGTTCCAAAAAAGGTCCAGTCGCCAGGAACACAATTACAAGTTCTATCTAGACACCATCGCCCTAGAGCACACAAAAAACTATACATACCTTGGCCTAAACATCAGCTCCACAGGTAACTTCCACAAAGCTGTGAACGATCTGAGAGACAAGGCAAGAATGGCATTCTATGCCATCAAAAGGAACATAAATTTCAACATACCAATTAGGATCTGACTAAAAATACTTGAATCAGTCATAGAACCCATTGCCCTATATGGTTGTGAGGTCTGGGGTCCGCTCACCAACCAAGAATTCACAAAATGGGACAAACACCAAATTGAGACTCTGCACGCAGAATTCTGCAAAAATATCCTCTGTATACAACGTAGAACACCAAATAATGCTTGCAGAATTAGGCCGATACCCACTAATTATCTAAATCCAGAAAAGAGCCATTAAATTCTATAACCACCTAAAAGGAAGCGATTCCCAAACCTTCCATAACAAAGCCATCACCTACTACAGAGAGATGAACCTGGAGAAGAGTCCCCTAAACAAGCTGGTCCTGGGACTCTGTTCACAAACACAAACACACCCCACAGAGCTCCAGGACAGCAGCACAAATAGACCCAATTAAATCATGAGAAAACAAAAAGATAATTACTTGACACATTGGAAAGAATTAACAAAAAAACAGAGCACACTAAAATGCTATTTGGCCCTAAACAGAGAGTACACCTTGGCAGAATACCTGACCACTGTGACTGACCCAAAATTAAGGAAAGCTTTGACTATGTACAGACTCATTGAGCATAGCCTTGCTATTGAGAAAGGCCACCATAGGCAGACATGGCTCTCAAGAGATGACAGGCTATGTGCACACTGCCTACAAAATGAGGTGGAAACTGAGCTTCACTTCTTAACTTCCTGTCCAATGTATGACCATATTAGAGAGACATATTTCCCTCAGATTACATATTTCCCTCAAACACCAATGTAAATACAAGAGCAATACTACCAGACCTGGGCCCTGGCAGTAAACCCCTAAAATACTAAAATAATGATTTTCCAGAGAAGATCCAGATCTCAGGGAATTAGACCAAAGTTCTCAATTGGTACAAAATATATAGAGTACTGCACACACCACAATTACTTAGGTTTAAAAATAAGCTCAACTGGACACCTTAATGAGGCAGTGAATGAGCTGAGAGAGAAAGCACGCAGGGCATTCTACGCCATTAAAAAGCAAATTCAAATTGAAATACCTATTGAAATTTGTCTAAAACTAATTGAATATATCATTGAACCAATTGCACTTTATGGCAGCAAGGTGTGGGGTCCACTTGCAAAACAAGATTTCATCAAATGGGACAAACACCCCATTGAAACCCTGCATGCTGAGTTCCTTCCTGTTTGGCCCTGTCCGGGGGTGTCCTCGGGTGGGGCCACAGTGTCTCCTGACCCCTCCTGTCTCAGCCTTCAGTATTTATGCTGCAGTAGTTTATGTGTCGGGGGGCTGGGGTCAGTTTGTTATATCTGGAGTACTTCTCCTGTCCAATTCGGTGTCCTGTGTGAATCTAAGTGTGCGTTCTCTAATTCTCTCCTTCTCTCTCTCGGAGGACCTGAGCCCTAGGACCATGCCCCAGGACTACCTGACATGATGACTCCTTGCTGTCCCCAGTCCACCTGGCCGTGCTGCTGCTCCAGTTTCAACTGAACCGCGGCCCTAGGACCATGCCCCAGGACTACTTGACATGATGACTCCTTGCTGTCCCCAGTCCACCTGGCCGTGCTGCTGCTCCAGTTTCAACTGTTCTGCCTTATTATTATTCGACCATGCTGGTCATTTATGAACATTTGAACATCTTGGCCATGTTCTGTTATAATCTCTACCCGGCACAGCCAGAAGAGGACTGGCCACCCCACATAGCCTGGTTCCTCTCTAGGTTTCTTCCTAGGTTTTGGCTTTTCTAGGGAGTTTTTCCTAGCCACCGTGCTTCTACACCTGCATTGCTTGCTGTTTGGGGTTTTAGGCTGGGTTTCTGTACAGCACTTTGAGATATCAGCTGATGTACGAAGGGCTATATAAATAAATTTGATTTGATTTGATTTGATTTGATTTGTAAGATTCTCCAACATGTCCAGAGGAAAACTACAAACAATGCATGCAGGGCAGAATTAGGCCAATATCCACTAATAATAAGAACTCAAAAAAGAGCAATTAAATTTTGGAAACATCTAAAATACAGTGACCCACTCTCATATCATTACCAAACCCTGCAATGCCAAGAGCAGAGCAAAGAAAAGAGTCCCCTCATCCAGCTGGTCCTGGGGCTGAGATCACAAACCTGTTCTACTAACACACTGAAGCCTCAGTCCCCTCATCCAGCTGGTCCTGGGGCTGAGTTCACAAACCTGTTCTACTAACGCACTGAAGCCTCAGTCCCCTCATCCAGCTGGTCCTGGGGCTGAGTTCACAAACCTGTTCTACTAACGCACTGAAGCCTCAGGACCAGAACATCCAATCAATCAGGATAAACCAAATTACAACACAGTCAACAAAAAAACTGTTGCTTATTGGGAAACAAACACAAGCACAAATCAAAATGCAGTGCTATCTGGCCGTAAATCGGCAGTACACTGTGGCTAACTATTTGACCATGGTTACTGATCAAAACCTTAGAAAAACCTTGACAAAGTACAGGCTAAGTGAGCACAGCCTTGCCATTGAGAAGGGTAGACACAGGAAAACCTGGCTCCCTGTAGAGGAAAGGCTGTACAACCACTGTACAGCAGCAGAACCTGAGACGGAGCTGCATTTCCTGGCAAAATGTCAAAAATATAAAACAATTAGAGAGTGTCATTTTCCCAAATTTGAAACCCTTATTCAAAGTTTCAAAGACCTCTCTGATGAGGATAGGCTACCCGTCCTGTTGGGGGAGGACGCAGAGAGCTGTGTGTTGGCAGCGCACTACATTGCTGCCTGCCATAAGTTGAGGGACAGTGTCTGACAGACCAATCAACCTGCACATGTCCTCTACTGTATGCTTATTGTTATTGTTGAATGTTGAATGTATGGTTATTTTCACCCTTGGTTATTGTTGTTACTGTTGTCCCGTTGACAATTCTGAATCTGATTTGTATTTATTTTTATATTGTAAATATCCTAAATAAGCTTTGGAAATATGTACATTGTTACGTCATGCCAATGAAGCAAATTTCATTTAATTTAATTGAGAGATGGGGAGGAGAGAGAGAGAGAGAGAGAGAGAGAGAGAGAGAGAGAGAGAGAGAGAGAGAAAACGATGCAGTAAGTCCCAACCAATAGATGTAACAGAGGAGGGTTAAGGCCAGTCAGTCAGCACCACCAGTGTTTGACAGAGCCTCGCTCCCATCATCTACCCCCACCCAGAACAGACAGTTCCCCCACCTACTCTGCATACCCCATCTACATGCAGTTAATTGTGGGGTGACAGGGAGGGTTTGAGCTGTGCACCAGACAGCCCCAACCCGAGATCCATGGAGAGGCCTGGTGGCTCTGACAGCACACACACACTCATACACACACTCACACACACGCACGCCCACACAAACACATGCTCACACACACGCCCACACACACACACACACACACGCCCACACACACACACACACAGGTTCATATGGAATAGGGTTCATAGGGAATAGGGTTCATAGAGAATAGGGTTCATAGGGAATAGGGTTCATATGGAATAGGGTTCACAGGGAATAGGGTTCATATGGAATAGGGTTCACAGGGAATAGGGTTCATATGGAATAGGGTTCATATGGAATAGGGTTCACAGGGAATAGGGTTCATAGAGAATAGGGTTCATAGAGAATAGGGTTCATAGAGAATAGGGTTCATAGGGAATAGGGTTCATAGGGAATAGGGTTCATAGATAGTAGGGTTCATAGAGAATAGGGTTCATAGGGAATAGGGTTCATAGAGAATAGGGTTCATAGGGAATAGGGTTCATAGAGAATAGGGTTCATAGTGAATAGGGTTCATAGAGAATAGGGTTCATAGAGAATAGGGTTCACATGGAATAGGGTTCATAGAGAATAGGGTTCATAGAATAGGGTTCATAGAGAATAGGGTTCATAGAGAATAGGGTTCATAGGGAATAGGGTTCATAGGGAATAGGGTTCATATGGAATAGGGTTCATAGAGAATAGGGTTCATAGGGAATAGGGTCTACAGGGAATAGGGTTCATATGGAATAGGGTCTACAGGGAATAGGGTTCATATGGAATAGGGTCTACAGGGAATAGGGTCTACAGGGAATAGGGTTCATATGGAATAAGGTCTACAGGGAATAGGGTTCATATGGAATAGGGTCTACAGGGAATAGGGTCTACAGGGAATAGGGTTCATATGGAATAGGGTCTACAGGGAATAGGGTTCATAGGGAATAGGGTTCATAGGGAATAGGGTTCATATGGAATAGGGTCTACAGGGAATAGGGTCTACAGGGAATAGGGTCTACAGGGAATAGGGTTCATATGGAATAGGGTCTACAGGGAATAGGGTTCATAGGGAATAGGGTTCATAGAGAATAGGGTTCATATGGAATAGGGTCTACAGGGAATAGGGTTCATAGGGAATAGGGTTCATAGAGAATAGGGTTCATAGGGAATAGGGTTCATATGGAATAGGGTCTACAGGGAATAGGGTCTACAGGGAATAGGGTTCATATGGAATAGGGTCTACAGGGAATAGGGTTCATAGGGAATAGGGTTCATATGGAATAGGGTCTTTAGGGAATAGAGTTTGTAGGGAATAGGGTCTAAAGGAATAGGGTCCATAGGGAATAGTGTCTATAGGGAATAAGGTTAATAAGGAATAGGGTTAATAGATAATAGGGTTAATAGATAATAGGGTTCATAGGGAATAGGCTCTATTGGAAATAAGGGAATACAGGGAATAGTTTTCATTGGGAATGGTGTCTATAGGGATTAGTGTTCATAGGCAATAGTGTCTATAAGGAATAGGGTTTATAGGGAATAGGGTTCACATGGAATAGGGTTCACAGGGAATAGGGTTCACATGGAATAGGGTCGATAGGGAATAGGGTATATAGGGTTCATAGGGAATAGGGTCTACAGTGAATAGGGTCTTTAGGGAATAGTATTCGTAGGGAATAGGGTCTAAAGATCTAAAGTATAGGTAAATAGGTATAAAGTAAAGTATAGTAAAGGAATAGGGTCCATAGGGAATAGGGTCTACAGGGAATAGGGTTAATAAGGAATAATGTTCATAGGGAATAATGTTCATAGGGAATAGGGTTCATAGGAAATAGGGTTCATAGATAGTAGGGTTCATAGGAAATAGGGTTCATAGGAAATAGGGTCTACATGGAATAGGGTTCATGGGGAATAGGGTTCATAGGGAATAGGGTTCATAGGAAATAGGGTCTACATGGAATAGGGTTCATGGGGAATAGGGTTCATAGGAAATAGGGTCTACATGGAATAGGGTTCATGGGGAATAGGGTTCATAGGAAATAGGGTTCATAGATAGTAGGGTTCATAGGAAATAGGGTTCATATGAAATAGGGTCTACATGGAATAGGGTTCATGGGGAATAGGATTTGTAGGGAATAGGGTTCATGGGGAATAGGATTTGTAGAGAATAGGGCTCATAGGGAATAGGGTCTATAGGGAATAGTTTTCATTGGGAATAGTGTCTATAGGGATTTGTGTTCATAGGGAATAGTGTTTATAGGGATTTGTGTTCATAGGGAATAGGGTCTATAGGGAATAGGGTATATAGGGATTTGTGTTCATATGGAATAGGGTCTATAGGGAATAGGGTCTATAGGGAATAGGGTCTATAGGGAATAGGGTTCATTGGGAATAGGTTCTATAGGGATTAGGGTTTATAGGGAATATGCTTCTTTTTGGGATAGGGTTTATAGGGAATAGGGTCTATAGGGATTTGTTCATAGGGAATAGGGTCTATAGGGAATAGGGTCTATAGGGAATAGGGTCCATATGGAATAGGGTCTATAGGGAGTAGGGTCAATAGGGAATAGGTTTTATATGGAACAGGATCTATAGGGAATAGGGTTTAAAGGGAATGGGGTCTATAGGGAATTGGGTCTATAAGTATTATGGTTCATTGGGAATAGGTTCTATAGTGATTAGGGTTTATAGGGAATAGGCTTCTTTTTGGAATAGGGTCCATAGGGAATAGTGTCTATAGGACATTGGGTTCATAGAGAATAGGGTTCACATGGAATAGGGTCTATAGGGAATAGTTTTCATCAGGAATAGTGTCTATGGGGAATAGTGTTCATTGGGTCTATAGAATAGTCTATAGGGAATAGTGTTCATAGGGAATAGGGCTCATATGGAATAGTTTCTATAGGGAACAGGAACTATAGGGAATATATTTACTCCTGAGGTGCTGACCTGTTGCATCATCTACAACCACTGTGATTATTATTATATTTCCATACAGATCATCTATGAACATTTGAACATCTTGGCAGGTTCTGTTTTAATCTCCACCTGGCACAGCCAGAAAAGGATTGGCCACCCCTCAGAGCCTCGTTCCTCTCTAGGTTTCTACCTAGGTTCCGGCCTTTCTAGAGAGTTTTCCCAAGCCACCGTGCTTCTACATCTATATTGCATTCTGTTTGGAGTTTTAGGCTGGGCTTCTGAACAGCACTTTGTGACATCAGCTGATGTAAGAAGGGCTTCATAAATGTATTGATTGATTGATAGGGAATCGGGTCCATAGGAATAGGGTATATAGGGAATAGGGTCTTTAATGAATAGGGTCCATAGGAATAGGGTCCATAGGAATAGGGTCCATAGGAATAGGGTCCATAGGAATAGGGTATATAGGGAATAGGGTCTTTAATGAATAGGGTCTATAAGGAATAGGGTCTATAAGGAATAGGGTCTATAAGGAATAGGGTATATAGGAATAGGGTCTTTAATGAATAGGGTCCATAGGAATAGGGTATATAGGAATAGGGTCTTTAATGAATAGGGTCCATAGGAATAGGGTATATAGGGAATAGGGTCTTTAATGAATAGGGTCCATAGGAATAGGGTCCATAGGAATAGGGTCCATAGGAATAGGGTATATAGGGAATAGGGTCTTTAATGAATAGGGTCTATAAGGAATAGGGTCTATAAGGAATAGGGTCTATAAGGAATAGGGTCTATAAGGAATAGGGCCCATAGGGAATAGGGTCTTTAATGAATAGGGCCCATAGGGAATAGGGTCTTTAATGAATAGGGTCTTTAATAATAGGGTCTATAAGGAATAGGGTCTATAAGGAATAGGGTCTATAAGGAATAGGGCCCATAGGGAATAGGGTCTTTAATGAATAGGGCCCATAGGGAATAGGGTCTTTAATGAATAGGGCCCATAGGGAATAGGGTCTTTAATGAATAGGGCCCATAGGGAATAGGGTCTTTAATGAATAGGGTCCATATGAATAGTGTATATAGGCTATATAGGGAATCACATCTATAAGGAATGGGGTATATAGGGAATTGTGTCTATAAGGAATAGGGTCTATAAGGAATAGGGTCTATAGGGAATAGGGTATATAGGGAATAAGGTCTATAAGGAATATGATATATAGGGAATAGGGTCTATCGGGAATAGGGTCTATAAGGAATAGGGTCTATAGGGAGTAGGGTCTATAGAGAGTGGGGTCCGTAAGGAATAGGGTCCATGGGGAATAGGGTCTATAAGGAATAGGGCCCATAGGGAGTAGGGTCTATAAGGAATAGGGTCCATGGGGAATAGGGTCTATAAGGAATAGGGCCCATAGGGACTGGGGTCCGTAAGGAATAGGGTCTATAAGGAATAGGGCCCATAGGGACTGGGGTCCGTAAGGAATAGGGCCCATAGGGAGTAGGGTCTATAGGGAATAGTGTCTATAAGGAATAGGGCCCATAGGAAGTAGGGTCCGTAAGGAATAGGGTCCTTGGGGAATAGGGTCTATAAGGAATAGGGTCTATAGGGAGTAGGGTCCGTAAGGAATAGGGCCCATGGGGAGTAGGGTCTATGGGGAATAGGGCCCATAGGGAGTGGGGTCCGTAAGGATTAGGGTCCTTGGGGAATAGGGTCTATAAGGAATAGGGCCCATAGGGAATAGGGCCCATAGGGAGTAGGGTCTATAGGGAATAGGGTCTATAAGGAATAGGGCCAATAGGGAGTGGGGACCGTAAGGAATAGGGTCCTTGGGGAATAGGGTCTATAGGGAATAGGGTCTATAAGGAATAGGGCCAATAGGAAGTAGGGTCTATAAGGAATAGGGTCTATAGGGAGTAGGGTCCGTAAGGAATAGGGTCCATGGGGAATAGGGTCTATAAGGAATAGGGTCCATGGGGAATAGGGTCTATAAGGAATAGGGTCCATGGGGAATAGGGTCCATGGGGAATAGGGTCTATAAGGAATAGGGTCCATGGGGAATAGGGTCTATAAGGAATAGGGTCCATGGGGAATAGGGTCTATAAGGAATAGGGTCTATAAGGAATAGGGTCTATAAGGAATAGGGTCCATGGGGAATAGGGTCTATAAGGAATAGGGTCTATAAGGAATAGGGTCCATGGGGAATAGGGTCTATAAGGAATAGGGTCTATAAGGAATAGGGTCTATAAGGAATAGGGTCTATAAGGAATATGGTCTATAAGGAATAGGGTCTATAAGGAATAGGGTCTATAAGGAATAGGGTCTATAAGGAATAGGGCCCATAGGGAGTAGGGTCTATAGGGAATAGGGTCTATAAGGAATAGGGCCCATGGGGAGTAGGGTCTATGGGGAGTGGGGACCGTAAGGAATAGGGTCCTTGGGGAATATGGTCTATAAGGAATAGGGTCTATAAGGAATAGGGCCCATAGGGAGTGGGGACCGTAAGGAATAGGGTCCTTGGGGAATAGGGTCTATAAGGAATAGGGCCCATAGGGAATAGGGCCCATAGGGAGTAGGGTCTATAAGGAATAGGGCCCATAGGGAATAGGGTCCATGGGGAATAGGGTCTATAAGGAATAGGGTCCATGGGGAATAGGGTCTATAAGGAATAGGGTCCATGGGGAATAGGGTCTATAAGGAATAGGGCCCATAGGGAGTAGGGTCTATAAGGAATAGGGTCCATAGGGAGTAGGGTCCGTAAGGAATAGGGTCCATGGGGAATAGGGTCTATAAGGAATAGGGTCCATGGGGAATAGGGTCTATAAGGAATAGGGCCCATAGGGAGTAGGGTCTATAAGGAATAGGGTCCATAGGGAATAGGGTCCATGGGGAATAGGGTCTATAAGGAATAGGGTCTATAGGGAATAGGGTCTATAAGGAATAGGGTCCATGGGGAATAGGGTCTATAAAGAATAGGGTCCATGGGGAATAGGGTCTATAAGGAATAGGGTCTATAAGGAATAGGGTCTATAGGGAATAGGGTCTATAAGGAATAGGGTCCATGGGGAATAGGGTCTATAAGGAATAGGGTCTATAAGGAATAGGGTCTATAGGGAATAGGGTCTATAAGGAATAGGGTCCATGGGGAATAGGGTCTATAAGGAATAGGGTCCATGGGGAATAGGGTCTATAAGGAATAGGGTCTATAAGGAATAGGGTCTATAAGGAATAGGGTCTATAAGGAATAGGGTCTATAAGGAATAGGGTCCATTGGGAACTCAACCACAGTTCCTCAGAGACCGACTCAGTCACTCGCCATCAAAACCATGAAATTAGACCAAGGGAAAATAGCCACGTGATGGGAAAAATGATACACTGTAGTACATTTTGCATATAATAATAAATATATAAAACTCTGCCTTCCTTGAAACGGATGCATGTAAATTACCCCGTGCCACAAAGACAAATTGGTCATTCAGGTTTGGAATGAAAATGACACTAAAGTGCAGAAATGGAAAGGGCGCAGGAGAGAGAGAGCGGGAATAAGGGGTTGTTAAAACGTCCCATTTCAGATGCCCTGCCTTTAGGAGAGGAGACGTACAGTCAGAGGAGATGTGATGAAACAGGAGGCCGAATGTACAGCAGGCAGCAAATAGAGGTTTCATGTAAGCAGTAGTAGTCTTATACAATGCAACACAACACTATACATTGGTGAAAGACACACTGATATATATGAAATTGGTGGTTATAATGGTATTTATAATGGTGGTTATATTGGTATTAATAATGGTCGTTATATTGGTGGTTATATTGGTATTAATAATGGTGGTTATAATGGTATTTATAATGGTGGTTATATTGGTATTAATAATGGTATTTATAATGGTGGTTATAATGGTATTTATAATGGTGGTTATATTGGTGGTTATATTGGTATTAATAATGGTGGTTATAATGGTTGTTATAATGGTATTTATAATGGTGGTTATATTGGTATTAATAATGGTGGTTATAATGGTGGTTATAATGGTGGTTATAATGGTGGTTATATTGGTGGTTATATTGGTATTAATAATGGTGGTTATAATGGTATTTATAATGGTGGTTATATTGGTATTTATAATGGTGGTTATAATGGTATTTATAATGGTGGTTATATTGGTATTTATAATGGTGGTTATATTGGTATTTATAATGGTGGTTATAATGGCATTTATAATGGTGGTTATATTGGTATTTATAATGGTGGTTATATTGGTGGTTATATTGGTATTAATAATGGTGGTTATAATGGTTGTTATAATGGTATTTATAATGGTGGTTATATTGGTATTAATAATGGTCGTTATATTGGTGGTTATATTGGTATTAATAATGGTGGTTATAATGGTTGTTATAATGGTATTTATAATGGTCGTTACATTGGTGGTTATATTGGTATTTATAATGGTCGTTATATTGGTGATTATATTGGTATTAATAATGGTGGTTATAATGGTTGTTATAATGGTATTTATATAATGGTCGTTACATTGGTGGTTATAATGGTGGTTATATTGGTGGTTATATTGGTATTAATAATGGTGGTTATAATGGTCTTTATAATGGTGGTTATATTGGTATTTATAATGGTGGTTATAATGGTATTTATAATGGTGGTTATATTGGTATTTATAATGGTGGTTATAATGGTATTTATAATGGTGGTTATATTGGTATTTATAATGGTGGTTATATTGGTATTTATAATGGTGGTTATAATGGCATTTATAATGGTGGTTATATTGGTATTAATAATGGTGGTTATAATGGTTGTTATAATGGTATTTATAATGGTGGTTATATTGGTATTAATAATGGTCGTTATATTAGTGGTTATATTGGTATTAATAATGGTGGTTATAATGGTTGTTATAATGGTATTTATAATGGTCGTTACATTGGTGGTTATATTGGTATTTATAATGGTCGTTATATTGGTGATTATATTGGTATTAATAATGATATTTATAATGGTGGTTATAATGGTGGTTATATTGGTTGTTATAATGGTGTTTATAATGGTGGTTACGTTGGTATTAATAATGGTGGTCATAATGTTTCTTATAATGGTGGTTATAATTGTATTTATAATGGTGGTTATATTTGTGGTTACATTGGTATTAATAATGGTATTTATAATGGTTGTTATATTGGTATTTATAATGGTGGTCATAATGGTTGTTATAATGGTGGTTATAATGGTTGTTACATTGGTATTTATAACGGTGGTTATAATGGTATTTATAATGGTGGTTATAATTGTATTTATAATGGTGGTTATATTTGTGGTTACATTGGTATTAATACTGGTATTTATAATGGTTGTTATATTGGTATTTATAATGGTTGTTATAATGGTGGTTATAATTGTATTTATAATGGTGGTTATATTGAAGCTGACTCCTACTTCTTTAGTTTATCGATTACATTTCAGCATCGCAACAACCAGGACAGGTGAACTCAAAGGAAAGCATGATTTAACGCATGGGGTTTTCAAACGTTGCAGATAGACGCTGGTATCTATGGTTTCTATCATTGTGAGATGTTCATGCCAATGGATGACGAGAGGAAAGCATTACTTCTCCATCCAAATCAGGAGAATCCTTCTCTGAATGATACAGCCCAGACATGTGTTGGTAACTAGTTTGTAACAGCAATAAGGCCCCTCGGAGGTTTGTGGTATATGGCCAATATACAGTGGCTAAGGGCTGTATCCAGGCACTCCGCGTCGCGTTGTGCCTAAGAACAGCACTTAGCCGTGGTATATTGGCCATATACCACACCCCCTCTGGCCTTATTGGCTGAATTATTCCACAGTTCCTACACTTGAAATAGTGTAGGTACATGTAAACATTGTTGATACAATTCACAGAGATCCTCAGCTAAACGATATAGCCATAATTTATAGTATATATTTTATTGTAAGAAGATATACGTGTGTGTATGCCCGTTAGTGTGTGTGTGTGTGTGTGTGTGTGTGTGTGTGTGTGTGTGTGTGTGTGTGTGTGTGTGTGTGTGTGTGTGTGTGTGTGTGTGTGTGTGTGTGTGTGTGTATATATGCCTGCGAGCATGTGTGTGCGTGTGTGTCTGAGTGTGTGAGTAAGTGGATTCCCCCACTCTCCTCAGGCCTGACAGTTGTCCCCTGTCCTCTCTAAGTGTCTCCATCCCTGGTCTCCTCAGGCCTGACAGTCGTCCCCTGTCCTCTCTAAGTGTCTCCATCCCTGGTCTCCTCAGGCCTGACAGTCATCCCCTGTCCTCTCTAAGTGTCTATGTCCCTGGTCTCCTCAGGCCCGACAGTCGTCCCCTGTCCTCTCTAAGTGTCTATGTCCCTGGTCTCCTCAGGCCCGACAGTCGTCCCCTGTCCTCTCTAAGTGTCTATGTCCCTGGTCTCCTCAGGCCTGACAGTCGTCCCCTGTCCTCTCTAAGTGTCTATGTCCCTGGTCTCCTCAGGCCCGACAGTCGTCCCCTGTCCTCTCTAAGTGTCTATGTCCCTGGTCTCCTCAGGCCCGACAGTCGTCCCCTGTCCTCTCTAAGTGTCTATGTCCCTGGTCTCCTCAGGCCTGACAGTCATCCCCTGTCCTCTCTAAGTGTCTATGTCCCTGGTCTCCTCAGGCCCGACAGTCGTCCCCTGTCCTCTCTAAGTGTCTATGTCCCTGGTCTCCTCAGGCCCGACAGTCGTCCCCTGTCCTCTCTAAGTGTCTATGTCCCTGGTCTCCTCAGGCCTGACAGTCATCCCCTGTCCTCTCTAAGTGTCTCCATCCCTGGTCTCCTCAGGCCTGACAGTCATCCCCTGTCCTCTCTAAGTGTCTATGTCCCTGGTCTCCTCAGGCCTGACAGTCATCCCCTGTCCTCTCTAAGTGTCTCCATCCCTGGTCTCTTCAGGCCTGACAGTCATCCCCTGTCCTCTCTAAGTGTCTATGTCCCTGGTCTCCTCAGGCCTGACAGTTGTCCCCTGTCCTCTCTAAGTGTCTATGTCCCTGGTCTCCTCAGGCCCGACAGTCGTCCCCTGTCCTCTCTAAGTGTCTATGTCCCTGGTCTCCTCAGGCCTGACAGTCATCCCCTGTCCTCTCTAAGTGTCTCCATCCCTGGTCTCCTCAGGCCTGACAGTCATCCCCTGTCCTCTCTAAGTGTCTATGTCCCTGGTCTCCTCAGGCCTGACAGTCGTCCCCTGTCCTCTCTAAGTGTCTCCATCCCTGGTCTCCTCAGGCCTGACAGTCATCCCCTGTCCTCTCTAAGTGTCTATGTCCCTGGTCTCCTCAGGCCTGACAGGCATCCCCTGTCCTCTCTGAGTGTCTATGTTCCTGGTCTCCTCAGGCCTGACAGTCATCCCCTGTCCTCTCTAAGTGTCTCCATCCCTAGTCTCATCAGACCTATAGAACCAAACCAGTATCCTCCACCCAGAGGAATGACAAATGGCCTTAATGAAATTGGGCATACACGCCTGAGCCCTCTGTTAAATATTAATATATTTAGGAGGATCAACATAGCCAATATTCCCCTGTTTAATATTTTATTTGTGCTATTGAGAGGTAAATCCCTTCACTTCATCTCTCCATTCAGGATGCTCGTTTAACCTTACGTGATGGTGACCGCCTGACGAGAGGCGTTCTGGAGGCTATACATCAAAGCACATACTTTGCCTATAGGCACTAAACACAGTTTTACACATACGTGCGAGATTAAATGAAAGCAATAGATTTGTTCTTCTGCATCAGGAACGATGACATTAGTTGTATACCCTATCTGCATAAAAGCAGAAAGGTGTTGCGAGGGTCAATGGTATCCTTTGCTCTAAGTTGGACTGATTGTAATACCCGTAAACATTGTGGTAAATTATGTGGAAGGGAAACCCTGCCCTATCAAACAACCATTAACATGTTGTAATATCTATTCATATCTTCTACTGTACAGTTAGCCTACATCTGGGTGTGTTGTGTCGCGCCGCGCTGCCTATACTGTATTATATTGTACTGTACCATACTGTATTATACTGTACTGTACCATACTGTATTATACTGTACTGTACCATACTGTATTATACTGTACTACACTGTGCTGTACTGTATTATACTGTATTATACTGTACTGTACCATACTGTATTATACTGTACTACACTGTGCTGTACTGTATTATACTGTACTGTACCATACTGTATTATACTGTACTGCACTGTACTGTACCATACTGTATTATACTGTACTGTACCATACTGTATTATACTGTACTACACTGCTGTACTGTATTATACTGTACTGTATTATACTGTACTGTATTATACTGTACTGTACCATACTGTATTATACTGTACTGTACCATACTGTATTATACTGTACTGTACCATACTGTATTATACTGTACTACACTGCTGTACTGTATTATACTGTACTGTACTATACTGTATTATACTGTACTACACTGCTGTACTGTATTATACTGTACTGTATTATACTGTATTATACTGTACTACACTGTGCTGTACTGTATTATACTGTACTGTATTATACTGTACTGTATTATACTGTATTATACTGTATTATACTGTACTACACTGCTGTACTGTATTATACTGTACTGTACTATACTGTATTATACTATACTGTATTATACTGTATTATACTGTACTACACTGCTGTACTGTATTATACTGTACTGTACCATACTCTATTATACTGTACTGTACCATACTGTATTATACTGTACTACACTGTGCTGTACTGTATTATACTGTATTATACTGTACTGTACCATACTGTATTATACTGTACTACACTGTGCTGTACTGTATTATACTGTACTGTACAATACTGTATTATACTGTACTGCACTGTACTGTACCATACTGTATTATACTGTACTGTACCATACTGTATTATACTGTACTACACTGCTGTACTGTATTATACTGTACTGTATTATACTGTACTGTATTATACTGTACTGTACCATACTGTATTATACTGTACTACACTGCTGTACTGTATTATACTGTACTGTACTATACTGTATTATACTGTACTACACTGCTGTACTGTATTATACTGTACTGTATTATACTGTATTATACTGTACTACACTGTGCTGTACTGTATTATACTGTACTGTATTATACTGTACTGTATTATACTGTATTATACTGTATTATACTGTACTACACTGCTGTACTGTATTATACTGTACTGTACTATACTGTATTATACTATACTGTATTATACTGTATTATACTGTACTACACTGCTGTACTGTATTATACTCTACTGTACTATACTGTACTGTACTATATTATACTGTACTGTACCATACTGTATTATACTGTACTACACTGTACTGTATTATACTATACTGTACTGTACTATACTGTACTGTACTATATTATACTGTACTACACTGTACTGTACTGTATTATACTGTACTGTACTATATTATACTGTACTATATTATACTGTACTACACTGTACTATATTATACTGTACTGTATTATACTGTACTGTATTATACTGCACTACACTGTACTGTACTGTATTATACTGTACTGTATTATACTGTACTACACTGTACTGTACTGTATTATACTGTACTGTACTATATTATACTGTACTGTATTATACTGTACTGTATTATACTGTACTACACTGTACTGTACTGTATTATACTGTACTGTACTATATTATACTGTACTGTATTATACTGTACTGTATTATACTGTACTACACTGTACTGTACTGTATTATACTGTACTGTACTATATTATACTGTACTGTATTATACTGTACTGTATTATACTGTACTGTACTATATTATACTGTACTATATTATACTGTACTGTATTATACTGTACTGTACTATATTATACTGTACTGTATTATACTGTACTGTATTATACTGTACTGTACTATATTATACTGTACTATATTATACTGTACTGTATTATACTGCACTACACTGTACTGTACTGTATTATACTGTACTGTACCATACTGTATTATACTGTACTGTACTATACTGTATTATACTGTACTACACTGTATTGTACTGTACTGTATTATACTGCACTACACTGTACTGTACTGTATTATACTGTACTGTATTACACTGTGCTGTACTATACTATATTACACTGTACTGAATTATACTGTACTGTACTATACTGTACTGTACTACACTGTACTGTAGTATACTATACTGTACTGTACTACACTGTACTGTATTATACTATACTGTACTGTACTATACTATACTGTACTGTACTGTAAGGTACTACACTGTACTGTACTACACTGTACTGTATTATACTGTACTGTACTATACTGCACTGTACTACACTGTATTACACTGTACTGTACTACACTGTATTACACTGTACTGTACTGTACTGTACTGTACTATACTGTATTACACTGTACTGTACTGTACTCTACTGTACTGTACTACACTGTACTGTAGCTACACTGTATTACACTATACTGCACTGTACTGTACTGTAGCTACACTGTATTACACTGTACTGTACTGTACTACACTGTACTGTGCTGTACTGTACTGTACTGTACTACACTGTATTACACTATACTGTACTGTACTGTACTCTACTGTACTGTACTGTACTGTACTACACTGTATTACACTGTACTGTACTGTACTATACTGTACTGTACTGTACTGTACTGTAGCTACACTGTATTACACTGTACTGTACTGTACTACACTGTACTATACTGTACTGTACTGTACTGTACTGTACTACACTGTATTACACTGTACTGTACTGTACTGTACTGTAGCTACACTGTACTGTACTGTACTGTAGCTACACTGAGGCAAAAGGTCTTGAATATCCATTATTCAAATCAATTCAAATTAGGGGGGGGGGGGCTTCAAAGTAATCGGCTAATATGTAATATCCCCGAAAATCTATTCCTCTCCCATTTGGACACAATTGAATGAAGAGGGCAATTATTAACCACACAGATCAGGTCCCATAATTGGAGAGATTGTCATGAAGGCTAATGCATTTATTTCTGGAGGGAGAGGGAGGTAGACGCTCAGCGCTAGCTAACGTAGTAGGGGTAAGGGCTGGGTGCCAGGGGGCTGTTGGGGCTTTGGCCACCTGGTGACTGGCGGCTCCTGGAGGGGCCTTCTACACCCCCTGTCCCCCCCTCCCCAGCCACCATACACCCACTCCCCACCACCCCTTGATCTCCCCCCTTCTCTGTTGTGCGTCCAGTCCTGGATCTGACACGCCAGAGGGATGACCCTGAGAATCTCATTATGCTTATATTCAACATTTCCCTCCTCTACCATCACCCCTACTTCCACCATCACTTCAGCCTACCATCACCCTTACCTCTATCATCACCCCTACCTCCACCTTCACTCCCTCCTCTACCATCACCCCTACCTCCACCATCACTTCAGCCTACCATCACCCTTACCTCTACCATCACCCCTACTTCCACCATCACTTCACCCTTCCATCACACTTACCTCTATCATCACCCCTACCTCCACTATCACTCCCTTCTCTACCATCTCCCTTACCTCTATCATCACCCCTACCTCTACCATCACCCCTACCTCCACCATCACTCCCCCCTCTACCTCCACAATCACCATCACCTCTACCTCCATCATCACCCCCTCTCCCATCACCCCTACCTCTCCCATCACCCCTACCTCCACCATCACACCTACCATCACCTTACCACCATCATCACCCCCCTCTACCATCACCTCTACCTCCACAATCACCATCAACCCTACCTCTCCCATCACCTCTACCTCCACCATCACCCCTACCTACACCATCACCCCTACCACCACGATCACCCCTACCTCCCCCATCACCCCTACCTCTCCCATCACCCCTACCTCCCCCATCACCCCTACCTCCACCATCACCACTACCGCCAATATCACCATCACCCCTACCTCCCCCATCACCCCTACCTCTACCATCACCTCTACCTCCACCATCACCCTTACCACCACGATCACCATCACCCCTACCTCGACCATCATCCCTACCTCTACCATCACCTCTACCTCCACCATCACCTCTACCGCCACCATCACCCCTACCTCCAAAATTACCCCTCCTCTACCATCACCCCCACCTCTACCATCACCTATACCTCCACCATCACCCCTACCTCCACCATCACCCCTACCTCCACCATCACCCCACCTCCAACATTACCCCTCCTCTACCATCACCCCTACCTCTACCATCACCCCAACCTCTACCATCACCCCTACCTCTACCATCACCTCTACCATCACCTCTACCTCTACCATCACCCCTCCTCTACCATCACCCCTCCTCTACCATCACCTCTACCTACACCATCACCCCTACCTACACCATCACCCCTACCTACACCATCACCTCTACCGCCACCATCACCCCTACCTCCAAAATTACCCCTCCTCTACCATCACCCCCACCTCTACCATCACCTATACCTCCACCATCACCCCTACCTCCACCATCACCCCTACCTCCACCATCACCCCACCTCCAACATTACCCCTCCTCTACCATCACCCCTACCTCTACCATCACCCCAACCTCTACCATCACCCCTACCTCTACCATCACCCCAACCTCTACCATCACCCCTACCCCTACCATCACCTCTACCTCCACCATCACCCCTACCTCTACCATCACCTCTACCTCTACCATCACCCCTACCTCTACCATCACCCCTACCTCTACCATCACCCCTACCGCCACCATCACCCCTACCTCCAACATTACCCCTCCTCTACCATCACCCCTACCTCCACCATCACCTCTACCTCTACCATCACCTCTACCTCTACCATCACCTCTACCTCTACCATCACCTCTACCTCTACCATCACCCCTACCTCTACCATCACCTCTACCATCACCTCTACCATCACCCCTCCTCTACCATCACCCCTACCGCCACCATCACCCCTACCTCCACCATCACCCCTACCTCTACCATCACCTCTACCTCTACCATCACCTCTACCTCTACCATCACCCCTACCTCTACCATCACCTCTACCATCACCTCTACCTCTACCATCACCCCTCCTCTACCATCACCCCTCCTCTACCATCACCTCTACCTACACCATCACCCCTACCTACACCATCACCCCTACCTACACCATCACCTCTACCTACACCATCACCCCTACCTACACCATCACCTCTACCTTTACCATCACCCCTACCTCTACCATCACCTCTACCTCTACAATCACCCCTACCTCCCCCATCACCCCTACCTACACCATCACCCCTACCTACACCATCACCCCTCCTCTACCATCCACCCATCTCACCACCTGCCCCTTCATTTGCATACAGAAGACAGCCCAAATAAGGCAATAAATCAGGTCCTATATTCAAATGGTTTTGCCTGGAGATTAAAACCCTCTGCATCCACTCTGTCCCTGAGTAAATTGTCCCCGTGCTTTTCCTCTGTCGCTGTGTGACTGCCTGGCGAGAGATGAGAGATATACCCCTGTTCTCATCATGGGAACAGAGGTAGTACTATAACCATCACCACACAGACACCCATATATTTAAATATAACCCCCCATCCCCCACCCCCTCTTCTCTTTCTCTCATTGCATGGCCCAGGGATGAGATAGTCACTCACTTCAATATATCAATATACATATGCTTATATCTCATACGCCTGGGGCAAACTAACTGCATTGGTTATCAGGCTGCCCAAGATTTTATGACTGACGAAGGTCACTGCTCATACGGGGATCGAGGTGATACTTGAATATTGCTCTTAATGTAGGTCTTAGGACACTGCCTCCCTCCCTTCTGAGTCGCTACACCCAATTCACTTTACCTCATCAATTATTGAAATGAACCACCAACCATGCACGGAAATCATTATGGAATTCAACCACCAACCATGCACGGACATCTAAGTAATTTCCCAAAAGTATAAAAGACACAAAGGGTTTTCAATCTTCGAATGTAGTAGGCCTGTAGACTTCAAAGGCCTGTAGACTTTGTCATTTAGATTTTGGTGCAGGGTGTCATGTTGATGGAAAAAGAATGGTTACCTTGCCAAGCATGAAACAGTCAAAATCCAGGACATACTTCACATGGAGGATTAGGAATGTGGAATGGAAGCATATAAATATATTGCTGGTTTTACCAAAGCTCTAAGAGAAGCATAATGTAATCATATAAAAATAAGCAAAAATAAGGTGTGTGTGTTTGTGTGTGTGTGTGTGTGTGTGTGTGTGTGTGTGTGTGTGTGTGTGTGTGTGTGTGTGTGTGTGTGTGTGTGTGTGTGTGTATGCGTGCATGTTGCGTGTATGCGTGCATGTGCTTGTGTGTGTGTGTGTGTGTGTGTGTGTGTGTGTGTGTGTGTGTGTGTGTGTGTGTGTGTGTGTGTGTGTGTGTGTGTGTGTGCGTGCATGTTGCGTGTGCGTGTGTGTGTGTGTGTGTGTGTGTGTGTGTGTGTGTGTGTGTGTGTGTGTGTGTGTGTGTGTGTATGCGTGCATGTTGCGTGTATGCGTGCATGTGTGCATGTGTGTGTGTGTGTGTGTGTGTGTGTGTGTGTGTGTGTGTGTGTGTGTGTGTGTGTGTGTGTGTGTGTGTGTGTGTGTGTGTGTCTAACACTCAACCACCAGGCCTCTGATCAAATAATGATTGGGTGGAAAATCGAAATGAATGCCACTTAACAGAATTCTCTATTCCAATTATTATGAATGAATGGGAGTGGGGAGAAAACAAGACAAATATGCATTTTTAGAATAAAATAGCTGTCCATCAATCAATTTGTTGGGTCCCCAAACACCCATCAAAGGTTCACAGGCTGTGAAGTATAGCGATTCGCCATCAACAAACGGAGGATTGGAACCCGAAAGCCTTCAACCTTAATTAATGTTCAAGTCTGCTACTATTACTTGGTGTGTTTAACACAGATGGCAACTCGTCTTTTACGCGAATCACTGTGCCACAATTTCACTTGTCCAACATCACTGAACTGTCTCTATCGCGCAACTAGAAAATCCATCTCCTGTTAAATCCTTCTCCCGCAAGGAGTAGTCATGTCAGTTTTTTATTTGATTATCCCTGATGTGTAATGTGTAGGCTACAATCGGTCTTCTACGCGTTCCATTTCCTTCCTCTGCACATCTGATGCTACAGGGAAGCAATTGTAATTATTATGAAGCAGATCATTTAGTAATTTTGAAATAACCACTCCAGTTATCTCAAGCTGGCAGACGGTGTTGTGGCACTTTGGATGGAACAATCCTAACTATCGGGAAGATGGAACAATCCTAACTATCGGGAAGATGGAACAATCCTAACTATCGGGAAGATGGAACAATCCTAACTATGGAACAATCCTAACTATCGGGAAGATGGAACAATCCTAACTATCGGGAAGATGGAACAATCCTAACTATCGGGAAGATGGAACAATCCTAACTATCGGGAAGATGGAACAATCCTAACTATCGGGAAGATGGAACAATCCTAACTATCGGGAAGATGGAACAATCCTAACTATCGGGAAGACGGAACAATCCTAACTATCGGGAAGATGGAACAATCCTAACTATCGGGAAGATGGAACAATCCTAACTATCGGGAAGATGGAACAATCCTAACTATCGGGAAGACGGAACAATCCTAACTATCGGGAAGATGGAACAATCCTAACTATCGGGAAGATGGAACAATCCTAACTATCGGGAAGATGGAACAATCCTAACTATCGGGAAGATGGAACAATCCTAACTATCGGGAAGCAGAAATTACTGTGTTTATAAAATAACCATCAAGGTCTCAGTGCCATCAAGCAGACAAACGCTGATTCAGTCCAGATGTAGCCACCGTGATGCCGATCACGATCCCTCTAAAAAAGTATATTTTCCCTCCAAAAAGTAAAGTCTTTGCATAATGAGAGACTTTTTGTTTTACTGAAGATTGCCAATTACATCTCAGTAAACAGTGCTGTGATTAAACTTTCTGTTTTGTCGGTTTCATTGTGAAAATGTAGCTTATTAATAGCTATAAAACATACTGAAGTTTGTTCAAAATGTCAAACCCAGACTTGGTTTCGCAGGGAGCCGAAATGGAAATGAGTCAATGTAAATACAATTTGATTAAAAATTCCCTCCGGTGTTACAAACTCAATTGTAGAAATTCTCCCAAAATACAGAGAAACTTTTCAGCCTCTTGAGCTAATAACCGGTGACAGCGAGAGGCTTAAACAAAAGATCAGTCAAGCGTTCATTTGAATTTTCAAATCCCTTTTAATACAACTCGGCTTGATTCATTTCCCTGAGAATTCATCAAAAACATCAGTTTTGCATTGAGAGAGGAGATCATTTACATTTTTGAGTGAGACTGTAGCATTCAGAGCAGTACAGCAACGGCTCCCAAACTTCATTTGAGTACAATGGTGACATTCTGCCTCACATAAGACAACTGGCAGGTTTTCATGTGCGGACAAATAAACCGGATGGTTGGAATGGTGCTCTTTATATGGCCTGTTTCTCTAGAGAGGCACGCTGGCATGCACAAGACTGGTTCATACTTGGATTGATCTCTGAAATAAATAAATAAATCACTAATGAGTTTGGTTAAGGCTCGGACACACTAATAGCGTTTGCCTGCCTCCAAAGATCAGATAACCTGATCTTATTTACCATGCTGTGAACTTCTCCAACTTTCGTCTGTGATTCCTCTGTTTCCAAGGCTTCCATTAGCTCTCATAAACAAAGTGATTTATTCATGTCAAATTGTATTTGTCAAATGTGCAGAATACAGTGAAATGCTTACTTACAAGCCCTTAACCAACAATGCAGTTTTAAGAAAAACAAGTGTTAGTTAAAAAATAGATAAGTAAAAAATACAAAATTAAAGTAACATGTAATTAAAGAGCAGCAGTAAAATAACAGTATCTTGATTACGCCATAGTACGCCACTGTACACCATAGTACGCCATAGTACGCCACTGTATGCCATAGTACGCCATTGTACGCCATAGTACGCCATAGTACGCTATAGTACGCCATAGTACGCCATAGTACGCCATAGTACGCCACTGTATGCCATAGTACGCCATAGTACGCCATAGTACGCCATAGTACGCTATATTACGCCATAGTACACCATAGTACGCCATAGTACGCCACTGTATGCCATAGTACGCCATAGTACGCTATAGTATGCCATAGTACGCCATAGTACACCATAGTATGCTATAATACGCCATTGTACGCTACAGTATACA
>NC_088230.1:34778455-34783455 GCF_036934945.1 Oncorhynchus masou masou
CACAGGGCCGTGGGGTGAGACAGGGATGCAGCTTAAGCCCCACCCTCTTCAACATAGAGTGGGGAGAATAAGTAGTTGATAACCTACAAAATCGGCAGTGTTTCCCACTTACAAAGCATGTAGAGGTCTGTAATTTTTATCATCGGTACACTTCAACTGTGAGAGACGGAATCTAAACAAAAATCCAGAAAATCACATTGTATGATTTTTAAGTAATTAATTTGCATTTTATTGCATGACAAAAGTATTTGAAAAGCAGAACTTAGGCCGATACCCACTATTTTTCAAAATCCAGAAAAGAGACATTATATTCTACAACCACCTAAAAGGAAGCGATTCCCAAACCTTCCATAACAAAGCCATCCATAACAAACAAACCTTCCATAACAAAGCCATCACCAACAGAGAGATGAACCTGGAGAAGAGTCCCCTAAGCAAGCTGGTCCTGGTTCTCTGTTCACAACCACAAAAACACCCCACAGAGGCCCAGGACAGCAGCACAATTAGACCCAATCATATCATGAGAAAACAAAAAGATAATTACTTGACACATTGGAAAGAATTAACAAAAAAAACAGAGCAAACTAGAATGCTGTTTGGCCCTAAACAGAAACAGAAACTGAGCTGCACTTCCTAACCTCCTGTCCAATGTATGACCATATTAGAGAGACATATTTCCCTCAAATTACACAGATCCACAAAGAATTCGAAAACAAATCCAATTTTGATAAACTCCCATATCTACTGAGTGAAATAACACAGTGTGCCATCACAGCAGCAAGATCTGTGACCTGTTGCCATGAGAAAAGGGCAACCAGTGAAGAACAAACACCATTGTAAATACAACCCATATTTATGCGTATTTATTTTCCCTTGTGTACTTTAACCATTTACACATAATATGACATTTGAAAGGTCTTTATTCTTTTGGAACTTTGTGAGTATAATGTTTACTGTACATTTGTTTATAGTTTATTTCACTTTTGTTTGTTATCTAGGGAGAGGGATAAAGAGATAAAGAGAGAGAGAGAGAGAGAGAGAGAGAGGAGGGGGATAACGAGAGAGGTATAAAGAGAGAGAGAGAGAGAGAGAGAGAGATAAAGAGAGAGATAAGGAGAGAAAGATAAAGAGAGAGACCCTATGTGATCCTATGGAACCCTCTACCCTATGGGATCCTATGGAACCCTCTACCCTATGGGATCCTATGGAACCCTCTACTCTATGGGATCCTATGGAACCCTCTACCCTATGGGATCCTATGGAACCCTCTACCCTATGGGATCCTATGAAACCCTCTACCCTATGAGATCCTATGGCACCCGATACCCTATTTGATCATATAGCATCCTCTACCCTATTTGATCATATGGCATCCTCTACCCTATGGGATTCTATGGCAACCTCTACCCTATGGGATCCTATGGCACCCTCTACCCTATGGGATCCTATGGCACCCTATACACTATGGGATCATATGGCACCCTCTACCCTATGGGATCCTTTGGCACCCTATACCCTATGGGATCCTATGGCACACTCTACCCTATGGGATCCTATGGAACCCTCTACCCTATGGGATCCTATGGCACCCTATACCCTATGGGATCCTATGGCACCCTCTACCCTATGGGATCCTATGGAACCCTCTACCCTATGGGATCCTATGGAACCCTCTACCCTATGGGATCCTATGGAACCCTCTACCCTATGGGATCCTATGGAACCCTCTACCCTATGGGATCCTATGGAACCCTCTACCCTATGGGACCCTATGGGACCCTATGGAACCCTCTACCCTATGGGATCCTATGTTCTCAGATGAATTTGGCATTAAGATGCTTTTGGGAAACCGAGCCCTGGACAAAAGCAGTGTTCTTCAAAGGGACTACAGTGTCTGTCATTAGGGATGCGGCCGATTGTGACTCTACTTAATTGTAGCTCCAAGCCAATCACAGAACAGATAAATAGATAGATTGACACCATTGGGGAGTAAAGTGTGTAGGTATACAGTCGGCCGGCAGGGTCTTGTAACCGACAGGGAGGACTAATTCAAAGGGTCATTGTCTGGTGTTTAATCAGGTCTCATTTGATCTCCTTCTCACCCCCTGGTTAGCTGAAGAGAGTTAATGCTTCCACGTCAATTCCAATATTGCGTTCCTCATTAAAACGCTACAGAATTGAGCTGAGAACATGTTCAATGCCGTTTTAAAAATGAATCGCGTTTTTAAACATTGTGACTTTTTCGTGTATGTGGTAATTGAGTGAGTTCGGTAAACCTAGAACAAAAACCAGTCTCCAAAACAGGTTAAAGTCTTTCTGACACAATTTTCTGACACTCTATAACCTTCCCTCTCTTCTCGTTGTCCTTCCTGCATCTGCTAGTTCTATTTGTTTGGGATCTTAAAGACAGACGGAAAAAGAAGTCAGATGTTTTGAATGAGTGTCTCTCTCTCTCTCTCTCTGATTTATCTATCTTTGTGGGGGGGGGGCTTGTGTATACATCCATATCCCTCTCTCTCATCTCCTCTCTGTCTGTCCCCTGATGTCAATGACAAGGTAAGTTGTGGCTGTGGTGCCGTGGTTTTGATATGCATTTCAAACAGGAAACTTCACAATGACAGAGGAGGCTAATTTGCAATGGAGATTTTTTCTGTATTTCTTATTATCATTTTTCTCTCTGCTTGGAAGGAAAACAGTGTCAAGCGACTGACACGTTTGTTTTCCTGTAATGATTTCTGCAAACTTGAGGTCTGTTCTGTTTTGTTCCTACCACAGTGTGACCTAGTTTGAGTATGAACACATACCTTCCAACTCTCTTTTCCCTCTCTCTTTCCTTTCTCTCTCTCTCTCTCTTTCCCTCTCTCTTTCCTTTCTCTCTCTCTCTCTCTCTCTCTCTCTCTCTCTCTCTCTCTCTCTCTCTCTCTCTCTGTGTCTCTCTCTCTTTCCTCCCTATTTCCTCTCCTTTTCTCTCTCTTCTCTCTCTCTCTTTCCTTTCTCTCTCTCTCTCTCCTCTCTCTCTCTCTCTCTCTCTCTCTCTCTCTCTCTCTCTGTCTCTCTCTCTTTCCTCCCTATTTCCTCTCCATTTTCTCTCTCTTCTCTCTCTCTTTCCTTTCTCTCTCTCTCTCCCTCTCTCTCTATCTCTCTTCTCTCTCTCTCTCTGTCTCTCTCTCTTTCCTCCCTATTTCCTCTCATTTTCTCTCTTTTCCCTCTCTCTTTCTCTCTCTCTCTCTCTCTCTCTCTCTCTCTCTCTCTCTCTCTGTCTCTCTCTTTCCTCCCTATTTCCTCTCCTTTTCTCTCTCTTCTCTCTCTCTCTTTTCTCTCTCTTTCCTCTCTCTCTCTCTCTCTCTTTTCCCTCTCTCTTTCCTTTCTCTCTTCTCTCTTCTCTCTCTCTCTCTCTCTCTCTCTCTCTCTCTCTCTTTCCTCCCGATTTCCTCTCCTTTTCTCTCTCTCTTTTCCCTCTCTCTTTCCTTTCTCTCTTCTCTCTTCTCTCTCTCTCTTCTCTCTCTCTCTCTGTCTCTCTCTCTTTCCTCCCTATTTCCTCTCATTTTCTCTCTCTTCTCTCTCTCTTTTCTCTCTCTTTCTCTCTCTCTCTCTCTCTCTGTCGCTCTCTCTTTCCTCCCTATTTCCTCTCCTTTTCTCTCTCTTCTCTCTCTCTCTCTTTTCTCTCTCTTTCCTCCCTCTTTCCTCTCCTCTCTCTATCTCTTCTCTCCCTCTCTTTCCTCCCTCTTTCCTCTCCTTTTCTCTATCTTCTCTCTATTTTCTCTCTCTTTCCTCCCTCCTTTCCTCTCCTTTTCTCTCTCACTCTTTCCTCCCTCTTTCCTCTCCTCTCTCTCTCTCTCTCTCTTCTCTCTCTCTCTTTCCTCCCTCTTTCCTCTCCTTTTCTCTCTCTTCTCTCTCTTTCCTCCCTCTCCCCTCTCTCTCTCTTTCCTCCCTCTCTCCTCTCTCTCTCTTTCCTCCCTCTTTTCTTCTAATTTTCTCTCTCTCTAGCACTTTCTTGTTCCCTCTCCCTCTCTCTCTCGCTCTCTCTCTCTCTCTCTCTCTCTCTCTCTCTCTGTCTCTCTCTCTCTTGCTCCCTCTCTCTCTCTTGTTCTCTCTCTCTCTTCCCCCTCTCTCTCTCTCTCTCTCTCTCTCAAATCAAGCTTTATTTATACAACACATTTCATACATGGAATGCAAACAATGTGCTTCACAGGGGGAAAAAATGTATAAAAAATACAAATAAAAACTTAAATATTTACTACACAACCAACTGATCGACTAAAAAGTACTGTGAGGAAAAGCAAAGCTAAAAAGGTGTGTTTTAAATATGCCAACAGTTTCGGCCCCCCTCAGGTTCTCTGTCAGGTTATTCCAGAGGCTGGGGGCATAATAACTAAAGGCTGTCTCTCCATGCCTCTTGGTCCCCCTCAGGTTCTCTGGTAGGTTATTCCAGAGGCTGGGGTCATAGTAACTAAAGACTGTCTCTCCATGCCTCTTGGTCCCCCTCAGGTTCTCTGGCAGGTTATTCCAGAGGCTGGGGTCATAATAACTAAAGGCTGCCTCTCCATGCCTCTTGGTCTCCATCAGGTTCTCTGTCAGGTTATTCCAGAGGCTGGGGGCATAATAACCAAAGGCTGTCTCTCCATGCCTCTTGGTCCCCCTCAGGTTCTCTGTCAGGTTATTCCAGAGGCTGGGGTCATAATAACTAAAGGCTGCCTCTCCATGCCTCTTGGTCTCCATCAGGTTCTCTGTCAGGTTATTCCAGAGGCTGGGGTCATAATAACTAAAGGCTGCCTCTCCATGCCTCTTGGTCCCCCTCAGGTTCTCTGTCAGGTTATTCCAGAGGCTGGGGTCATAATAACTAAAGGCTGCCTCTCCATGCCTCTTGGTCTCCATCAGGTTCTCTGTCAGGTTATTCCAGAGGCTGGGGCATAATAACCAAAGGCTGTCTCTCCATGCCTCTTGGTCCCCCTCAGGTTCTCTGTCAGGTTATTCCAGAGGCTGGGGTCATAATAACTAAA
>NC_088230.1:34785955-34940955 GCF_036934945.1 Oncorhynchus masou masou
AAAAGGATAAGGAGCATCATATGTGTCAGACCACATTCAGTCCAGGACTTTCAGCCATTCATGTCCTCTGAATGTGACACTTAAACATCAACTGTCCTGACTCCCAAGCTGGCCTTTACTTAAGCAATAAGGCACAATGGGGTGTGGTATATGGCCAATTTGCCACGGCTGTCAGCCAATCAACATTCAGGGCTGGAACCACACAGTTTATAATTTGGACTATAGCACCATTATCTTATTCATTTGACACACCATGACTGAAACGATGTGGGCTTGATGTCTCGGAGAGAAAAGTTTTCTCAAACAGCTGCTGAGGAGCAAGAGGAGAGGAGAGAGAAGAGAAGAAAGAGAGAGGAGTGAGAGAGAGAGAGAGACAGAGACAGAGAGAGAGCGAGAGAGGAGAGAAGAGGAGATAAAGACAAGAGAATAGAGAAGCCCATAGGAGATGACTCGAGCATACCCAGTCAGCCAGCCAGCCAGCCAGAAATATTCACTAACAGAGTCGGAATGCTTTGTTAAAAAAGAGCGAGAAGCATCCCTAGGGCTGTCTCTGTGAATAAGCCAGAAGCTATGACGCCTTTCTCACACTAAAGAAGAACAGCTATCCTTGCCGCCTCCCCTCCCTCCACCCCTTCATTCTCTCGTTCTCACTAACTCCTTCCGTTCCTCAGCTCCATCTCTCCCTGGGAGCGACAGGGGTATAATTGTGCCACAGGGTTTTAGGCGGTGTGACATAGCTGTCACCTTGGAGACGTGCCACCACTCGCTCTACCGAGGAGCTGGCTTCCTTCCTGTTGTGGTGTCTCAGACATTTTTGTTGACTTTATGTTGACTTTTCGTCAGAACAGTAATGGTTCGTAAACTTTCTCCCTGCAGTTTGGGCGCTAGAGCTCAGCTTTCTGTGACACCAAAGGCATGAAATACAATATTGGTCAAGTTTTATTGTGTCTAAACAAACCAGATTGTCTTTAGATAAAGATGACCTAAATGAGCATGAAGTCAGCATTAAGTACTCGTAGCAGTCTCGTTTGAAATCTGAACAAGTGGATTTTTGATTTGTATGTAACCACTATGACAGTGAGGAAATCTTATACATTGATGAGAAATGTAAAATAAAGCACTTACTGTAGAAAGTAATATCTCCCTATTTCTGTCTCTCTGTGTCTCTCTGTGACTTCGCTCAGCCTTCTCTCTGTCTTCTCTCTCTATCCTGTCACTCCGTCCATCTTCTCTCTCCCTCCGTCTCATTCTTTGAAAGAATGGAGCTGCAATTGATGGCAGCCATATTATGGGCTCCTGACAAATTCTTCCAAATCATGTCCAATCAATTGAATTTACCACAGGTGGACTCCAATCAAGTTGAAGAAACATCTCAAGGATGAATCAGGAAACTGGATGCACCTGAGCTCAATTTTGAGTCTCATAGCAAAAGGTCTGAATAGTTATGTTAGTAAGTTATTTCTGTTTTCAATTTTTCATTAATTAAAAAAATTTCAGAACACCCATTTTTGTTTTGTTGGAATTGTGTATAGATTTATGACGAAAAACATTTACTTAATTGATTTTAGAATAAGGCTGTAACATAACAAAATGTGGAAAAAGAGAAGGGGTCTGAATGCTTTCCGAAGGCACTGTATGAGATGAGTAAAGCAGTATATAAACATTATTAAAGTGACTATTGTTCCAATATTAAAGTTGCAAGTGATCCCATATTTACAGTGCCTTGCGAAAGTATTGGGCCCCTTTGAACTTTGCGAACTTTTGCCACATTTCAGGCTTCAAACATAAAGATATAAAACTGTATTTTTTTGTGAAGAATCAACAACAAGTGGGACACAATCATGAAGTGGAACGACATTTATTGGATATTTCAAACTTTTTTAACAAATCAAAAACTGAAAAATTGGGCATGCAAAATTATTCAGCCCCCTTAAGTTAATACTTTGTAGCGCCACCTTTTGCTGCGATTACAGCTGTAAGTCGCTTGGGGTATGTCGCTATCAGTTTTGCACATTATCCCAGAAACTCTAGACCTTCTCCAATTTGCATACCGCACCAACAGAACCCCAGATGATTCAATCTCTATTGCACTCCACACTGCCCTTTTCCACCTGGACAAAAAAGAACACCTATGTGAGAATGCTATTCATTGACTACAGCTCAGCATTCAACACCATAGTGCCCTCAAAGCTCATATATAAGCTAAGGACCCAACGGACTAAACACCTCCCTCTGGATCCTGGACTTCCTGACGGGCCGCCCCCAGGTGATAAGGGTAGGTAACAACACATCCGCCACACTTATGCTCAACACAGGGGCCTCTCAGGGGTGCGTGCTCAGTCCCATCCTGTATTCCCTGTTCCCTGTTCCCTGTTCATGACTGCACGGCCAGGCACGACTCCAACACCATCATTAAGTTTGCCAAGTGCTAGGCCTGATTACTGACAACAACGAGACAGCTTATAGGGAGGAGGTCAGAGACCTGGCCGTGTGGTGCCAGGACAACAACCTCTCCCTCAACGTGATCAAGACAAAGGAGATGATTGTGGACTACAGGAAAAAGAGGACTGAGCATGCCCCCATTCTCATCAACGGGGCTGTAGTGGAGCAGGTTGAGAGCTTCAAGTTCCTTGGTGTCCACATCACCAACAAACTAACATGGTCCAAGCACACCAATACAGTGCTGAAGAGGGCACGACAAAACCTATTCCCCCTCAGGAGACTGAAAAGATTTGGCATGGGTCCTCAGATCCTCAAAAGGTTATACAGCTGCACCATCGAGAGCACCCTGACTGGTTGCATCACTGCCTGGTTTGGCAACTGCTCGGCCTCCGACCGCAAGACACTACAGAGGGTAGTGCAAATGGCCCAGTACATCCCTGGGGCCAAGCTTCCTGCCATCCAGGACTTCTATACCAGGCGGCGTCAAAGGAAGGCCCTAAAAATGGTCAAAGACTCCAGCCACCCTAGTCATAGACTGTTCACTCTGTTACCGAATGGCAAGCGGTACCGGAGCACCAAGTCTAGGTCCAAGAGGCTTCTAAACAGCTTCTACCCCCAAGCCAAAAGACTCCTGAACATCTAATCAAATGGCTACCCAGACTATTTGCATTGCCCCCATCGCCCTTCCCCTCTTTTACATCGCTGCTACTCTCTGTTGTTACCATCTATGCATAGTCACTTTAATATGTCATCTAACCGGTGCCCCCGCCCATTGACTCTGTACCGGTACCCCCATGTATATAGTCTCACTGTTGTTATTTTACCTCTGCTCTTTAATTACTGTTGTATTCAAATTCCTGTTGTATTCGGCACGTGTGACTAATACCATTTGATTTGTTTTGTTAAACTTCAGTGCGGGCTTTTGACATTATCGATCATAGTCTGCTGCAGGAAAAATGAATGTGCTATGGCTTTACACCCCCTGCTATATTGTGGATAAAGAGTTACCTGTCTAACAGAACACAGGACACTGAAAATGGAAGCCTCTCCAACATAATCCAGGTAGAATCAGGAATTCCCCAGGGCAGCTGTCTAGTCCCCTTACTTTTTTCAATCTTTACTAACGACATGCGGATGACTCAACAATATACACGTCAGATACTACAGCGACTGAAATGACTGCAACACTTAAAACAAAGAAATGTATTTACTTTCAGAATGTGCGCCAATGAATAAGTTAGTCCTAAATATAAACATTTAAAATAGCATTGTATTTGGGACAAATCAGTAACTAAACCTTAAAACTCGACTAAATCTTGTAAGAAATAATGTGGAAATTGAGCAAGTTGAGTTGACTAAACTGGTTGGAGTAACGCTGGATTGTAAACTGTCATGGTCGAAACAATATTGATACAACAGTAGCTAAGATGGGGAGAAGTATGTCCATAATAAAGCGCTGCTCTACCTTCTTAACAGCACTATCAGCAAGGCATGTCCTACAGGCCCTAGTTTTGTCACACCTGGACTACTGTTCAGGCGTGTGGTCAGGTGCCAATTGCAATTGGCTCAAACAGGGCCAGCACGGCTGGCCCTTGGATGTACACAGAGAGCAAACATTAATAATATGCATGTCAATCCCTCCTGGCTAAAAGTGGAGGAGAGATTGACTTCATCACTACTTGTACTTGTGAGAGGTATTGACATGTTGAAAGTACCGAGCTGTCTGTTTGAGCTGCTGGCGCACAGGTCGGACACCCGTGCATATGTGTAGCAGATATGTGGTAGTGGAGTAGGGGCCTGAGGGCACACACTTAGTGAGTTGTAAAATCTGTTATGAATGTATTATAATGTTTTTAAAATTGTATAACTGCCTTAATTCTGCCAGACCCCAGAAAGAGTAGCTGCTGCTTTGGCAGGAACTAATGGGGATCCATAATAAACCCAGGAAGAGTAGCTGCTGCCTTGACAGGAACTAACAGGCTGACTACACTGCTCTAAATAAATTTAGAAATCTGTTATTCAATTATTGCACCCACACATCTCGCTCTCGCCAACGATCGTCTGTGTTGCCAAGGGCTAAAATAGAAGTCAGTTCTATTTCTGATGCAGATCGCGCTGCAAGTCATGCATCTCCCATCTCCTCATTGGTTTATAGAAGCAGGTACCCACGTGCCATCTCCTCTTTGGTTATACCCACATGGGTGACTGAAAGAAAAACAAGGTCGGTAAATGCACCTAATTTATGGAAATTGCCAATTGCATTATAAAGTCAATAGAAGAAAAAGCCTGAAAGGAGGAGAGATGACTAGAAACGATTCGGTTGATCGTTTTATGTGTGGATTAATTGTCGAAGTAGAGGACCTTGTGCATTTCAGGTAAAATAACAACTCAATGTTTATATCCCAGGACAAATTAGCTAGCAACAGCAAGCTAGCTAAATAGGACAAATTAGCTAGAAAGTGCAAGCTAGTTAGCTAAATTTCCATACATGTTTAATGCTTTTCGACTTGTCCACAAATTAATATAATTGGTTCAGAGTTTGTTTTGATATTTGAACCTGCGTGTCGTGATCGCGTTTGGTATGGGGGGGACAAAATATGTTTATACACAATGGTGCATGATGGCGCACGATGGCGCACGTGCGCAGCCGGTTTGGGTTCCGTGTAATGGGGATCCATAATAAACCCCAGGAAGAGTAGCTGCTGCCTTGGCAGGATCTAATCAGGATCCATAATAAACCCCAGGAAGAGTAGCTGCTGCCTTGGCAGGAACTAATGGGGATCCATAATAAACCGCAAGAAGAGTAGCTGCTGCCTTGGCAGGAACTAATGGGGATCCTTTAATAAATACAAATACCCCTGCGCATCAACTCGGTACTGGTACCCTGTGTATATAGCCAATTTATCGTTATTATTACTACTATTACTTATTACGTGTTTTATTCTTCTGTCATTTTCTATATTTATTTCTCTCTACATTGTTGGGAAGGACCTGTAAGTAAGCATTTCAATTTTAATCTATACCTGTTGTTTACAAGCATAAAATTTGATTTATTCTCTCTCTCTGTGTCCTCTCTCTCCCTTGTTCTCTATCTCAGTCTCTCTCTCTCTGCCTTCTCTCTCTTTCTCTCTTTCCCTTCCCTCAAGTTTTAATTCAATATAAAGAGTTCAGATGAACTATATTGGATTTGACAACTCTAAGAAAGAGTTACAGGAGGATACCAGCGTTGCAGCATTTTATTTTTGGTGACCTAATTGTATCCTCCCAATGGCTGCCTGCTAGCTGCTTGTGGGGTATCTCAGTCAGTCCTCAAACGACTTCATTTCCTCATTCAAATTATTCATCATCCCACAGATTTCTTTCTTTCCTTTTTTCAGTTTTGATACCTTTGGTCTGTTCTGTGGGGATTTTGGAAGAGGGAAAAAGTGCTTCTTTGTATTTTTTACAAGCTATTGTTGAAACACCTTAAGTCTCTGGTGAGCAGGAGGAAGCATCCTAGATAGACTGCTGTATTTAGAGAAACATTCAAAGAAACAACACAAGGAGACAGTGTTAAATGATGATTGTCTGGGACATTTTATCAATTGATTAAAGACAGATAAGTTCCAATAGTGGGGATTTACTTTTACTTCAGCTAGCCTGCAGTCTGACACAAAGAAGTGGCATTCCTTTCTAAGAAATGATCTAAATAAGATGGAAAATTATGTTATGTTTCTAATAAATAATGCATGAATATTGTTTAACTTACACGCACACAATCTCAAGTCAACTTTATAATAAAACATGTTGCAGGTTATACAACAGGTTCAACTATTCACAACACAGAATATACAGAATATAGAATTAGTCAAGTCTCTGTAGACATTTTCAGAGGGAGAGAGAAAGAGAGAGTAGAGAGACGGAAAGAAAAAGAGAGGTGCTGCAGGTGTGCACAATTGTTTTTGTTGATAAAGTGGCAGAGACACCACACAGACCGAGAGAGTGAGTGCAGTTTGCTGCTTAGTGAGATGCCAATCTATCTGACTGTTGTTAGCTGCTTAGTGAGATGCTAATCTATCTGACTGTTATTAGCTGCTTAGTGAGATGCTAATCTATCTGACTGTTGCTAGCTGCTTAGTGAGATGCTAATCTATCTGACTGTTGTTAGCTGCTTAGTGAGATGCTAATCTATCTGACTGTTATTAGCTGCTTAGTGAGATGCTAATCTATCTGACTGTTGTTAGCTGCTTAGTGAGATGCTAATCTATCTGACTGTTATTAGCTGCTTAGTGAGATGCTAATCTATCTGACTGTTGTTAGCTGCTTAGTGAGATGCTAATCTATCTGACTGACGTTAGCAGCTTAGTGAGATGCTAATCTATCTGACTGTTGTAAACTGCTTAGTGAGGTGCTAATCTATCTGATTGTTGTTAGCTGCTTAGTGAGATGCTAATCTATCTGACTGTTGTTAGCTGCTTAGTGAGATGCTAATCTATCTGACTGTTGTTAGCTGCTTAGTGAGATGCTAATCTATCTGACTGTTGTTAGCTGCTTAGTGAGATGCTAATCTATCTGACTGTTGTTAGCTGCTTAGTGAGATGCTAATCTATCTGCGATGCTATGTGCAGTACCAAAGTAATATAATGTGATGCTATATATAGTCATTTCCATATGTCTGCTGAGTGTTACCCTGCAGATAATTCCTGGTGTGTGTGCCGTGCATGGTGGCGCGTGGCGGTGTCCTGTAGAGAAGGCTAAGATCCCCACCCGGCCCAGCAACAACAGCTGGTGTGCGGCGGCTGTACCCCGCTGATCAGATCTTGTCCGTCACATTTCCCCTAATTAACGGATCTCCCGGTTCCTTACATGATTCTGTAGTTCTACTCTGGTTCCCTACAAGGCTACACATTCCCTCGTTCTGGTTCTATTCATCTGGTCTGGGTGACCCTTGACCTTCCTCAAGTCACACAGGGGGGAATCCAGATGGACCAGGGAGGTGGTATGAGACACAAGACCAAACACACCAGGCTACATGCTCTGCTGGGATATTTTAGTTTAATGTGTCAAGATGTTTTGAGTTTTTTTATTGCAGTTTCTGACATGGAACCTCAAACAGACCAGACTAGCTTGAATAAGGATTGGATAAGAATTTCACGTAACCAATAACCTTTTTTGTGTGGGACTTTGTTTTGGGTGATGTCATTGTCACATTTCTATCCATAAAATGATTTTCCACTGAATAAAAATGGCATAGTCAGACGGTTTGTGTCTAAGTCTGGAGAGTGCCTTCGGAAGGTATTCAGACCCCTTCATGTGTTCCACATTTTGTTAAGTTACAGCCTTATTCTAAAATGGATGAAATTGTTTTTTCCCCCTTTATCAATCTGCATACAATACCCCATAATGACAAAGAAAAAACAGTTTTTTAGAGATTTTTGCTAATTTATTAAAAATAAAACACTGAAATATCACATTTACATACGAATTCAGACCCTTAACTCAGTACTTTTTTAAAGCACAGCGATCACAGCCTCGAATCTTCTTGGGTATGACACTACAAGCTTGGCACATCTGTATTTGGGAAATTTCTCCCATTCTTCTCCGCAGATCCTCTCAAGCTCTTTCAGGATGGATGGGAAACGTCGTTGCACAGCTATTTTCAGATCTCTCCAGAGATCTACGATCAGGTTCAAATCCGGGCTCTGGCTGGGCCAGGACATTCTGAGACTTGTCCTTAACCACTCCTGCGTTGTCTTGGCTGTGTGCTTAGGGTTGTTGTCCTGTTGGAAGGTGAACCTTCACCCAAGTCTGAGGTCCTGAGTGTTTTGGAGCAGGTTTTCATCAAGGATCTCTCTGTACTTTGCTCCATTCATCTTTCCATTTATTTTTCCCTCGATCTTGACTAGTCTCCCAGGCCTTGCCGCTGAAAAACATCCCAACAGCATGATGCTGCCGCCACCATGCTTCACCGTAGGGATGGTGTCGGGTTTCATCCAGACGTGATGCTTGGCATTCAGGCCAAATAGTTCAATATTGGTTTCATCAGACCAGAGAATTTGGTTTCTCATGGTCTGAGAGTCCTTTAGGTGCCTTGGCAAACTCCAAGTGGGCTTTCATGTGCTTTTTACTGAAGAGCGGCTTCGGTCTGGAGACTCTACCGTAAATGGCCTGATTGGTGGAGTGCTGCAGAGCTGGTTGTCCTTCTGGAAGGTTCTCCCATCTTCACAGAGTTACTCTGGAGGTCTGTCACAGTGACCATCGGGGTTCTTGGTCACATCACTGACCAAGGCCCTTCTCCCCTGATTGCTCAGTTCTGCCAGGTGGCCAGCTCGAGGAAGAGTCTGGTGGTTCCAAACTTCTTCAATTTAAGAATGATGGAGGCCACCGTGTTCTTGGGGACCTTCAATGCTGCAGACATTTGTTGGTACCCTTCCCCAGATCTGTGCCTCGACACAATCCTGCTTCAGAGCTCTACAGACAATTCCTTTGACCTCAAGGGTGGGGTTTTGCAATGACATGCAATGTCAACTGTGGGACCTTATATTAACAGATGCGTGCCTTTCCAAATCATGTCCAATCAATTAAATGTACCACAGGTGGGTTCCAATCAAGTTGTCAAACATCTCAAGGATGATCAATGGAAACAGGATGCACCTGAGCTCAATTTCGAGGCTCATAGCAAAGGGTCTGAATACTTTTGTAAATAATGTATTTCTGTTTTATTTTTTTTATACATTTGCAAACATTTTTAAAAACCTGTTTTTTCTTTGTCGTTATGGGGTATTGTGTGCAAATTGATGAGGAATTGTTTTTATTTCATACATTTTAGAATAAGGCTGAAACGTAACAAAATGTGGAAAAACTCAAGGGTACTTGATACTTTCTGAAGGCCCTGTATAGAAGTGTTATATGGATGGGGGGAGGGTTGACGTTCCGTAGTGTTCCTTCATTCACAACACATGGACTGCACCTGAAGACGAACCAGCTGGTGATGTGAAAGGTGCGCTCTAATTTAAAATGCACTTCATTAAAATGCAATATATTTAATGCTTTCAAATAAGAAAGACAGCTTTCAAGTCCTTGAAGATCAAAAAAGGCATTTTTTTTCCATTTTAATGTTTACCAAATGTCCAACATAAACTTAATTCCGGAATCTTTTCTAAATATTTTTCAATTCCTGCTAATAGATTTGTATAGATTCTGCATCTGACATTCAACCTTCAATCTTTTGTTTTGCGTTGATGTTTTGACATTGATTGAAAATTGAAAGGACTATTTTAGTTGTTTTGTTTATTTGTTACCATTGTTTAAACCTCATTCCCATTGAGTGAGAGAGAACCACACTGAAGAACAGAACATCCCAAATAGCAACCTATTTCCTTCATAGTGCACTACTTTTAACTGGAGGGAATATAGGGAGTAGGGAGCCACTAAATAGGGTGCCATTTTGGACTCAAACAGTGTTTATTCAATTGGGTGAGAGAGATGGCTCCATACACTGCCAAAGAGAGATTCATTAAAACGTAATTAATATGCATCATTATGTAAATGAGGTTGTAGTTAATGAGTTTTTTAAAATAAGCATTCCTTAATTAGTTCACTTTTAATGGCATCATCATTTATCTGTTTCTTCTTTGAAGCAGAATGATGCGGAAAACGTTAGGCAGAGGAAATGCTAATCTATGTTTTATCATCTTATTTTTATGATTTCTCTGTGATTGCCACGACGTCTTGGATCTTGTCGCTAATAAGGGACGTTAGTGTTTTTTAATGTCAGTTATTTCAATTTAAAACAACGTCTGTGAAACCTCTATGTACAGGAGAGGGTCCGTGATGACACAAAAATGCTCAACACATCTCTTTCACAAACAATTAAACATATATCTTCACTAATGCTTACAAATTGCTACTTCTGTATGCGATTTTTCACTCCAGTTTGTGCGATTCATCAACAGCTCTCGTTTTACACTTTGAAGGTGTCAGGAGACTTGTGAAGATTGGTGAAGTTGTTTCAGCGTCGCACACAGAGACAATCGGTACCCTGCACTTCCTGTTAAGAAACTAGCACACTTCCTTCTCCTTTGGAGAGCTCAGAACAAGAGTTTGGCTTGTTTGTTTTTCTAAATCAATGTGTGTATGTGTATGTGTGTGTATGTGTATGTGTGTGTGTACGTGTGTGTGTACGTGTGTGTGTACGTGTGTGTGTGTGTGTGTGTGTGTGTGTGTGTGTGTGTGTGTGTGTGTGTGTGTGTGTGTGTGTGTGTGTGTGTGTGTGTGTGTGTGTGTGTGTGTGTGTGTGTGTGTGTGTGTGTGTGTGTGTGTCATACATCATATCAACTCTATGACCTCTACCCTGATAATCATCTTCAATTTATCAAATCAACCTGGACTATTCACATTGCCTTCACCCCCCAAAAAATTGTTCCTATTTTGTGGCCTTACAAACTGGAATAAAAATATATTTTTATTTCTTCCGTAAAGCCCAGCTCTGTGGAGTGAACTGCTTAAAGTGGTCCTATGGACAGATAATCCAATCTCCACTGTGGAGCTTTGCAGCTCCTTCAGAGTCATCTTTGGTCTCTTTGTTGCCTCTCTGATTAATGCCCTCCTTGCCTGGTCTGCGAGTTTTGGATGGCAGCCCTCTCTTGACAGGTTTGTTGTGGTGCCATATTCTTTCCATTTTTTTAAAAATGGATTTAATGGTGCTCCATGGGATGTTCAAAGTTTTGGATATTTTTTTATAACCCAACCCTGATCTGTACAACATCACAACGTTGTCCTTGACCTGTTTGGAGAGATCCTTGGTCTTCATGTTCACTTGCCTCGTGGCGTTGTAGGGGCCTTTCAGAACAGGTGTATATATACTGAGATCTTGTGACAGATCATGTGATACTTAGATTGCACACAAGTGGACTTTATTTAACTAATTATGTGACTTCTGAAGGTAATTGGTTGCATCAGATCTTATTTAGGGGCTTCGTAGCAAAAGGGTTGAAAACATATACTGTACATGCACCATTTTTCCGTTTTTATTTTGTATAATTTTTTTAAACAAGTCATTTTTTAATTTCACTTCACCAATTCGGACTATTTTGTGTATGTCCATTACACGAAATAAAAATACAAATCCATTCAAATTACAGGTTGTAATGCAACAAAATAGGAAAAACGCCAAGGGGGATGAATACTTTAAGGCACTGTACATTTACAAATGACCAAAAACACAAACACACAGATAGCATCTCCTACCCTGAGGATCATCCTTAGTGTACCTTATCAGAAGGAATCAGTCCACCTGATACGTTAGCACTGGGCGGTACAAGCTTTCGGCATTAACATTTTTTTTTTAAATCACTATATCACGGATGAGAGTATGACTATGCCCCTCCCACCTGGATTGGTAAGTGGAAATTAATAAAAACATTTTGATTTAATCTTTATTTAACCAGGTAGGCAAGTTGAGAACAAGTTCTCATTTACAATTGCGACCTGGCCAAGATAAAGCAAAGCAGTTCGACACATACAACGACGCAGAGTTACACATGGAGTAAAACAATAATACAGTAGAAAAGTAAGTCTATATACGATGTGAACAAATGAGGTGAGATAATTGAGGTAAAGGCAAAAAAAAGGCCATCGTGGCGAAGTAAATACAAACACTGTCACGACCGTTGAATGAGAAGGACCAAAGCGCAGCGAGGTTTGCGTACATATTCCTTTATTTCGGATGATGCTGACAAAGACCAAAGAAAAACGACCGTGACGCTTAAGGGCTATAATGCTACACACAAAGACAACTTCCCACACCCACAGGTGGGAAAAGGGGTACCTAAGTATGGTTCCCAATCAGAGACAATGATAGACAGCTGTCCCTGATTGAGAACCACACCCGGCCAAACACACAGAAATAGAAAACATAGAACACAAAACATAGAATGCCCACCCCAACTCACGCCCTGACCAAACCAAAATAGAGACATAAAAGGATCTCTAAGGTCAGGGTGTGACAAACACTGGAATGGTAGATTTGCAGTGGAAGAATGTGCAAAGTAGAGATATAAATAATGGGGTGCAAAGGAGCAAAATAAATAAATAAATACAGTAGGGGGAGAGGTAGTTATTTGGGCTAAAGATGATGGAACATTGCTGCTATAACAGCCTCCACTCTACTGGGAAGGCTTTCCACTAGATGTTGGAACATTGCTGCTATAACAGCCTCCACTCCTCTAGGAAGGTGTTCCACTAGATGATGGAACATTGCTGCTATAACAGCCTCCACTCTTCTGGGAAGGCTTTCCACTAGATGATGGAACATTGCTGCTATAACAGCCTCCACTCTTCTGGGAAGGCTTTCCACTAGATGATGGAACATTGCTGCTATAACAGCCTCCACTCTTCTGGGAAGGCTTTCCACTAGATGTTGGAACATTGCTGCTATAACAGCCTCCACACTTCTGGGAAGGCTTTCCACTAGATGTTGGAAAATTGCTGCTATAACAGCCTCCACTCTTCTGGGAAGCCTTTCCACTAGATGTTGGAACATTGCTGCTATAACAGCCTCCACTCTTCTGGGAAGCCTTTCCACTAGATGTTGGAACATTGCTGCTATAACAGCCTCCACTCTTCTGGGAAGGCGTTCCACTAGATGTTGGAACATTGCGGCGGGGACTTGCTTCCATTCAGCAACAAGAGCATCAGTGAGATCTTAAATATACTTATTATTATTTTTATTTTTTATGCATTATTATTATCTATTTATTTTCTATATAAAAGCCTCCATCTCCTCTCTCAGCTCAAGCTGTGGTTCTGGTCTGTCTCATTATTTACAGTTGCATTGCCGTGGAATTAATTCTCATAGACACATATAAATTATTGTTTAACGAGAAGCTGTATCCTATAAATTATTCAAAACACCTGGGATTACAATACGAGATCAAATGATAGGAGAGAGAGAGTATTCTCTGCTGGAGGCAGCTGCCTGCATACCCCCCCGCCCGCCCGGTTTGATGTTACACACTATCTGGTTATGTGAGAATAATTGAGGAGAAATAGTGTGGTGGTGTATGTGACTGTGTAACATATGATACTCTGGACAGAATGATCTGTGTAGACCGTATCTACACTGAACAAAAATATAAACGATACATGCAAAGTGTTGGTCCCATGTTCCATATGCACAAAAAGATTAGTGCTGACGAGTATTTCTGTCTGTTATAAAGCCCGATTTGTGAGGTAATTCTGATTGGCTGGGCCTGGCTCCCCAAGTGGATGGGCCTGGCTCCCCAAGTGGATGGGCCTGGCTCCCCAAGTGGATGGGCCTGGCTCCCCAAGTGGTTGGGCCTGGCTCCCCAAGTGGATGGGCCTGGCCCCCCAAGTGGCTGGGCCTGGCTCCCCAAGTGGATGGGCCTGGCTCCCCAAGTGGATGGGCCTGGCTCCCCAAGTGGATGGGCCTGGCTCCCCAAGTGGATGGGCCTGGCTCCCCAAGTGGATGGGCCTGGCTCCCCAAGTGGCTGGGCCTGGCTCCCCAAGTGGATGGGCCTGGCTCCCCAAGTGGATGGGCCTGGCTCCCCAAGTGGATGGGCCTGGCTCCCCAAGTGGATGGGCCTGGCTCCCCAAGTGGATGGGCCTGGCTCCCCAAGTGGATGGGCCTGGCTCCCCAAGTGGATGGGCCTGGCTCCCCAAGTGGATGGGCTTACAGTGCATTCGGAAATGATTCACACCCCTTCCATTTTTCCACATTTGGTTACGTTACAGCCTTATTCTAAAATGGATTAGATTTAAAAAAATGTCCTCATCAATCTACACACAATACCCCATAATGACATCACAATACCCCATAATGACATCACAATTGACAAAGCAAAAACAGGTTTTTAGACATTTTTGCAAATGTATTACAAATACAAAACAGGAATACTGTATTTACATACATATTCAGAGCCTTTGCTCTGAGACTAGAAATTGAGCTCAGGTGCATCTTGTTTCCATTGATCATGTTTCGACAACCTGATTGGAATCCACCTGTGGTAAATTCAATTGATTGGACACACACCTGTCTATAAGAGGTCCCACAATTAACAGTGCATGTCAGAGCAAAAACCAAGCCATGAGGTTGAGGAGACAGCATTGTGTCGAGGCACAGATCTGGGGAAGGGTACCAAAACATTTCTGCAGCATTGAAGCTGACCAAGAACACAGTGGCCTCCATAATTCTTAAATGGAAGAAGTTTGGAACCACCAGACTCTTCCTCAAGCTGGCCACCTGGCAGAACTGAGCAATCGGGGGAGAAGGGCCTTGGTCAGCGATGTGAAGATGGGAGAACCTTCCAGAAGGACAACCATCATTGCAGCACTCCACCAATCAGGCCTTTACGGTAGAGTTTCCAGACCGAAGCCACTCTTCAGTAAAAGGCACATGAAAGCTCACTTGGAGTTTGCCAAAAGGCACCTAAAGGACTCTCAGACCATGAGAAACAAGATTCTCTGGTCTGATGAAACCAAGATTGAACTCTTTGGCCTGAATGCCAAGCGTCACGTCTGGAGGAAACCTGGCACCATCCCTACAGTGAAGCATGGTGGTGGCAGCATCATGCTGTGGGGATGTTTTTCAGCGGCAGGAACTGGGAGACTAGTCAGGATCGAGGGAAAGATGAATGGAGCAATGTACAGAGAGATCCTTGATGAAGACCTGCTCCAGATCACTCAGGACCTCAGACTGGGTATTGTGCGTAGATTGATGAGGGGGAAAAAAACAAATCCATTTTAGAATAAAGCTGTAATGTAACAAAATATGGAAAAGGTGAAGGGGTCTGAATACTTTGTGAATCCACCCATGGCTGCACTCCTAACCAGTCATGTGAAAAACATAGATTAGGGCCTAATGACTTATATGAACTCAGTAAAATCTTTGAAATTGTTGCATTTATATTTTTGTTCAGCATAGATGGATGTAATTGGTCTTCAGCTGGACATGGTCACTAATGTCAGTATTTTATTTGTCCTCTATACAGAGATGTTTGCAAAGCCTGTTTTGTTCTACAGAATGATTATTAATATGTAATGTTTGATAAACATTTAACGATAACCATCTAAAAGTTAGTTTGCGTTTGCTTGTCACCAACTTTACGTAGACAAAGCCTGTTTTTTGCTCAATAGAAATTACGTCATTTGCTTATCTTGTTCTATAGAATGTTGCTTTACTGTTGCTTGTTTTTAACTAAACATAGACACATACAGAAACAAAAATATGATAGCCTTTAACCACTTCTGTGGTCTCAGTGAATTGAAAGAATAAAGCAAGTAGATAAAGAAGCAGAAGCTGCGGTGTTTATTGCGATGTTCATGTGCCCTGATTATAAAAGACTCTGTGTGCTGTGTGACTGATGGAGCAGTGGAATTCATATTGGGTCTTCAGTTAAATAATGTGTATACAGAGATGGAAAGATAGAGAGAGAGAAAAGTGAAGAGACAGGGAGAGCGAGCGAGAGAGGGGGGGGAGACAGAACAATAATCCACTCAGGGGCTGTATCCTGGCATGCAGAGGGCATTGTGGGATTGTTAGAACATGAGGGATGCAGGTGTGTAACTGTGTGAGATGTGTACATGTGGTGACGGCTGAGTGTGTGCATGTGGTTTAGTCGAGTTCGTGTGGTCAGGATATAGGGCATAAGGAGCGGTCCATGGCTCCAAATTCCATCTCCAACTGCATTCATGCGTAGGTAAAAGCAGTATGACCAGAAACGTTCCGAGTTGGAAACACAGTCAGAAAGAGACAATGGGTACACTCCAGTGCCACCTTCAGGTCACCTTCAGATCTTCACTAACCCCGAACCCACCCCTCAAAGCTCCTCACACCCGACTAAGGGAGAGGGAGATAGAGGGAGATAGAGGGAGATAGAGGGAGAGGAACGGAAAGGACGTAGGGATATAGTTCTGAGAGATGGAGGGAACGAGATTGAACGGGATCTATCTCACAAACATCACATCCAGGCCTCTCCTCCAACAGAACAGAGGGATAGATGAGGGAGAGAGACCATAGAGAGAGAGAGAGAGAGAGAGATAGAGACCTGGAGAGAGACATAGATATAGACCGTGGAGAGACATAGATAGAGACCATAGAGAGAGAGAGAGAGACCTGGAGAGAGAGAGAGATAGAGACCGTAGAGAGCTAGAGATAGAGACCTGGAGAGAGAGAGAGATAGAGACCATAGAGAGAGAGAGATATAGACCGTGGAGAGACATAGATAGAGACCATAGAGAGAGAGATAGAGAGACCTGGAGAGAGAGAGAGATAGAGACCATAGAGAGAGAGAGATAGAGACCATAGAGAGAGAGAGAGATAGAGACCATAGAGAGAGAGAGAGATAGAGACCTGGATAGAGAGAGAGATAGAGACCTGGAGAGAGATAGAGATAGAGACCTGGAGAGAGATAGAGACCATAGAGAGAGAGAGAGACCTGGAGAGAGAGAGATAGAGACCTGGAGAGACATAGATATAGACCGTGGAGAGACATAGATAGAGACCATAGAGAGAGAGAGAGATAGAGACCTGGAGAGAGAGAGAGATAGAGACCTGGAGAGAGATAGAGATAGAGACCTGGAGAGAGATAGAGACCGTAGAGAGCTAGAGATAGAGAGCGTAGAGAGAGATAGATAGAGACCGTAGAGAGACATAGATATAGACCGTGGAGAGACATAGATAGAGACCATAGAGAGAGAGAGAGATAGAGACCTGGAGAGAGATAGAGACCGTAGAGAGCTAGAGATAGAGAGCGTAGAGAGAGATAGATAGAGACCGTAGAGAGACATAGATATAGACCGTGGAGAGACATAGATAGAGACCATAGAGAGAGAGAGAGAGATAGAGACCTGGAGAGAGATAGAGACCGTAGAGAGCTAGAGATAGAGAGCGTAGAGAGAGATAGATAGAGACCGTAGAGAGACATAGATATAGACCGTGGAGAGACATAGATAGAGACCATAGAGAGAGAGAGAGATAGAGACCTGGAGAGAGAGATAGAGACCGTAGAGAGCTAGAGATAGAGAGCGTAGAGAGAGATAGATAGAGACCGTAGAGAGACATAGACATAGACCGTGGAGAGACATAGATAGAGACCATAGAGAGAGAGAGAGAGAGAGACCTGGAGAGAGAGAGAGATAGAGACCGTAGAGAGCTAGAGATAGAGAGGGTAGAGAGAGATAGATAGAGACCGTAGAGAGACATAGATATAGACCGTGGAGAGACATAGATAGAGACCATAGAGAGAGAGAGATAGAGACTGTAGAGACACATAGAGATAGACCCTAGACAGAGGGATAGAAAGAGAGACCAGAGAGAGAGAGAGAGAGAGAAAGAGACTGTAGAGAAAGATAGAGAAAGAGAGATAAAGCAAGAGAGAGAGAGAGAGAGAGAGAGAGAGAGAGAGAGAGAGAGAGAGACCTGGAGAGAGAGAGAGATAGAGACCGTAGAGAGCTAGAGATAGAGACCTGGAGAGAGAGAGATAGAGACCATAGAGAGAGAGAGATATAGACCGTGGAGAGACATAGATAGAGACCATAGAGAGAGAGATAGAGAGACCTGGAGAGAGAGAGATAGAGACCATAGAGAGAGAGAGATAGAGACCATAGAGAGAGAGAGATAGAGACCATAGAGAGAGAGAGAGATAGAGACCTGGATAGAGAGAGAGATAGAGACCTGGAGAGAGATAGAGATAGAGACCTGGAGAGAGATAGAGACCATAGAGAGAGAGACCTGAGAGAGAGAGATAGAGACCTGGAGAGACATAGATATAGACCGTGGAGAGACATAGATAGAGACCATAGAGAGAGAGATAGAGACCTGAGAGAGAGAGATAGAGACCTGGAGAGAGATAGAGATAGAGACCTGGAGAGAGATAGAGACCGTAGAGAGCTAGAGATAGAGAGCGTAGAGAGAGATAGATAGAGACCGTAGAGAGACATAGATATAGACCGTGGAGAGACATAGATAGAGACCATAGAGAGAGAGAGAGATAGAGACCTGGAGAGAGATAGAGACCGTAGAGAGCTAGAGATAGAGAGCGTAGAGAGAGATAGATAGAGACCGTAGAGAGACATAGATATAGACCGTGGAGAGACATAGATAGAGACCATAGAGAGAGAGAGATAGAGACCTGGAGAGAGATAGAGACCGTAGAGAGCTAGAGATAGAGAGCGTAGAGAGAGATAGATAGAGACCGTAGAGAGACATAGATATAGACCGTGGAGAGACATAGATAGAGACCATAGAGAGAGAGAGATAGAGACCTGGAGAGAGAGATAGAGACCGTAGAGAGCTAGAGATAGAGAGCGTAGAGAGAGATAGATAGAGACCGTAGAGAGACATAGATATAGACCGTGGAGAGACATAGATAGAGACCATAGAGAGAGAGAGATAGAGAATGTAGAGACACATAGAGATAGACCCTAGACAGAGGGATAGAAAGAGAGACCAGAGAGAGAGAGAGAGAGAAAGAGACTGTAGAGAAAGATAGAGAAAGAGAGATAAAGCAAGAGAGAGAGAGAGAGAGTGTGAGAGAGAGAGAGAGAGAGAGAGAGAGAGAGAGAGAGAGAGAGAGAGAGAGAGAGAGAGAGAGAGAGAGAAAGAGAGAGAGAGAGAGACCGTAGGGGACTGTCCCCAATCCTTTACCCCGCGCTGAGCACTCTCTTCCTCTCCCCGCCTGTGCCACCTCCGATCATGGATACAGACACAATTCAGCCCCCTTGATACAACCACAGCCTCCTGGTGCCTGATCCATTTTCCCTCCCTCCTGAATACTCCCACCGACACCTCTCTGTAAGGAGAAGAGAAGAAAAGGGAAGAGAGAAGTTTGGAACTCTCACTAGGGATGTTCCTCTTATTTTGTATTCATTTCAATTACAAGGGCTGTTATTCCTGCAGGGGCACAGTATCAACGCTAATGTAGTGAGGATGCATGGAGGATACATGTTATAGATAACAGCTTAAAGTTTTGTTTAACCTTTATGTGATCAGGGAGTCATACTGAGACCAAGGTCTATTTTACAGATGAGTCCCGAATTACAGAAATTATAGAAAATACACGCATCAAAATAAGTTAGAAAAAAATACACGCTAGAACAATAGGGTCATAAAAAACAATCCCATTCATCAGTAATACGGTCCTCAATCAGCTGTCTGAATTGACCTCGAGACATCAAGTTTTACAATATTTAACAGATTGTGCAAACAAATAAGGTGCAAGAAAACTAAAAAAGCTGATGAACCGAATTAACCAAAAAGCTGATGAACCGAATTAACCAAAAAGCTGATGAACCTAGAGACCCAAGGAATATCTGGAGTTATAATTCCCTGAGACCTGGTGACTCCTATTGTCTGAAGTGTCGTAACGATGTTGGGTACAGTGGGACTTTTTTTTTATAAAAGGGCTTTTATACATGAAAACATAGCAAGGTATTAATTTACGTGACATCGAAGAGGGCCGACCAACTTCCTGGTAGAGGAGGCAGTGATGACGACTAACATCATCTCTCGTAGTAAAGCTCAGTGTATCTAATGGCTTTAAGGAAGTGGCAGCTGTGTGTTCATATCGATGATGTCACCACAGTCTAGGACCGATAGGAACGTTGACTGAATAATCTGCTTAGCGAGAGGCAGGACCTTTGTCTATAGAAGAAACCCATTTTATTCTCAACTTCTTAACTATCTCATCAATATTTTTTTTTATTTTTTTTAAAGACAGCTTTTCATCTATCCAGATGGCCAGATATTTGTATGCACAGACACGATCAATATGGACACCGTCCAAAGCACATTACACTTAAATCAGAGTTATTTCGATGTAAAGAACAACATATACTTAGTTTTAACCTGCTCTCAGCACTCATTTCAGGTCAATGATATTACCTCAGGGATACAGACAGTAGACGTGTTCAACATAGATCGGCCTGACGACATTATGAGACGGTATGAGGAGAGTTTAACAGAAAGTGACTCTACAATTCAATACTGTATGTAGGGTAAAGGTGTGTGTGTGTGTGTGTGGGGGGGGGGGGGCAAGATGACAAACGTGTACACACACACTCAGTTGAAAAAAGCCAATCAACACCAAGGAACATCAGCCTTCTGTAATGAAAACCATTAGAGAAATCCTGCATTGTAAGATGTTTTGTTTTCCTCTAGGTGAAGTATGCATTATTTAGTTGTGAGCTCTCCTTTGTTCAAATTCTGTTGTATTTGTATTTTGTGCATTTGAATGACAATCAGCCAAGTGTTGATAATTAGATACTTTAAGTTCCTCTTCTGAGTTGATATATTCGACAAGTAAAGCTGTCTAATCATTGGCACTGGATCAGGACGGGCTGTGTGAAAGCCCAACAGTGCCACCTGGCCTCAGAATGCTGAGGGATACCACTGTCTCTCAACCATTTTTACAACACTAATTTCATCTAGAAGTTTATTTTTATTTAACTAAAGCAAGTCAGTTAAGAACAAATTATTATTTACAATGACGGCCTACCCCGGCCATTACCCAGATGATGCTGGGCCAATTGTGCACCGCCCTACGGGACTCCCAATCATGGCCGGTTGTGATACAGCCTGGAATCGAACCAGGCGCTGTAGTGACGCCACTAACACTAAGATGCAGTGCCTCAGACCGCTGCTCCACTCGGAAGTAAACTCATTATAATAAAAATGATAACAAGCCAATACAGTATTTTAAAGAGTTTCTTATAACCACACAGCAATCTCCATTCAATACCTACCCACCTGGCATTTAGTTTGTACTGATGATACATACGCTGTATGCATACCATAGATAGTTCATCAATAACTACAGATATTCTGTATAGATTCTACAGATATTCAAGAAGTTAAAATGCCTCACAATTCCATCTGATATATCTACTTTGTCAAGTTTAGGTTATCTAAGGTTAGGTTATCTAAGATTAGGTTATCTAGGTTAAGTTATCTAAGGTTAGGTTATCTAGGTTAGGTTATCTAGGTTAGGTTATCTAGGTTAGGTTATCTAAGGTTAGGTTATCTAGGTTAGGTTATCTAAGGTTAGGTTATCTAGGTTAGGTTATCTAGGTTAAGTTATCTAAGGTTAGGTTATCTAAGGTTAGGTTATCTAGGTTAAGTTATCTAAGGTTAGGTTATCTAGGTTAAGTTATCTAAGATTAGGTTATCTAGGTTAGGTTATCTAAGGTTAGGTTATCTAGGTTAGGTTATCTAAGGTTAGGTTATCTAAGGTTAGGTTATCTAAGGTTAGGTTATCTAAGGTACACTACATGACCAAAAGTATGTGGACACCTGCTCGTCGAACATATCATTTCAATGGCATGGGCATTAATATGGAGTTGGTCCCCCCTTTGTTGCTATAACAGCCTCCACTCTTCTGGGAAGGCTTTCCACTAGATGTTGGGACATTGCTGCGTGGACTTGCTTCCATTCAGCCACAAGAGCATTAGTAAGGTCGGACACTGATGTTGGGCGATTAGGTCGCGGTCGGTGTTCCAAGTCATCCCAAAGCTGTTTAGTGGGGTTGGGGCTCTGTCTAGGCCAGTAAAGTTCTTCCACACCGATCTTGACAAACCATTTCTGTATGGACCTTGCTTTGTGCACGGGGACATTGTCATGCTGAAACAGGAAAGGGCCACCCCCAAACTGTTGCCACAAAGTTGTAAGCACAGAATCATTTAGAATGTCATTGTATGCTGTAGCGTTAAGATTTTCCTTAACAGGAACTAAGGAGTCTGAACCATGAAAAACAGCCCCAGACCATTATTCCTCATCCACCAAACTTTACAGTTGGCACTGTGCATTGGGGCAGGTAGCATTCTCCTGGCATCCGCCAAACCCAGATTCGCCCCTCGGACTGCCAGATGGTGAAGTATGATTTTCAACTGCTTCAGAGTCCAATGGCAACGAGCTTTACACCACACCAGCCGACGCTTGGCATTGCACATGGTGATCTGAGGCTCGTGTGCGGCTGCTCGGCCATGGAAACCCATTTCATGAAGCTCCAGACGAACAGTTCTTGTGCTGACATTGCTTCCAGAGGCAGTTTGGAACTCGGCATTGAGGGTTGCAACCGAGGACGGACTAATTTTACACTCTATGCGCTTCAGCACTCGGAGGGTCTGTTCTGTGAGCTTGTGTGGCCTACCACTTCGCTGTCACTGAGCTCTTCAGTAAGGCCATTGCATGGCTGATTTTATACACCTGTCAGCAATGGGTGTGGCTGAAATAGCTGAATCCACTAATTTGAAGAGGTGTCCACATTCTTTTGAATATATAGTGTATAACAACTCACTCACTCAGTCACTGCCTCCCAGCGTGTAATTTCTTGCAGTAGGAGTCTGGGGCCGTGGCTGTGCAGGGGATTTATTCTGTATCTGTAACTGCCAAAATAACTGCAGATAATTAGTCCTCTCAGAACGCTGGATGTCTCTTAACAAAGACACCTGTGCTGCCCGTGGTGAACGAAGCACAGCGCTACGTACCGTAGAGTGATTGTCATTTTTTATCTAGCTCTCCTGCAGAGACTTCCGTTGCGTCAGCCGAGTCTACAGGGTGCCAGAAGTGAGTGTGTGTGTGTGTGTGTGTGTGTGTGTGTGTGTGTGTGTGTGTGTGTGTGTGTGTGTGTGTGTGTGTGTGTGTGTGTGTGCGTGCGTGCGCGCGTGCGTGCGTGCGTGCGTGCGTGTGTGCGTGCTTGCGTGTGTGCGTGCGTGCATGTTTGCGTGTGTGCGTGCGTGTTTGCGTGTTTAAGTGCGTGCGTGTGTGTTTAAACAACCCCTTTTATAAATATGCTCATCATTGTCTGGAAATTTTGAGTCACAGCAGATGTTGGACAGTAAATTGACATTCAAATATCCACAGACTTTATAAATTAAGAAAAATTCTCTAAGAAATATCAGAGGATTGAAATGATCTGCAGTCCAGAGGGACAGAGAACAAATTCCTCCAAAATATAATTTTTCGACACCTTCACTTCCGTTTCCACTTTCATAACTTTGATGCCAATCAGACAGACAGACAGACAAAGCCACTAAATCCACCCCCAAAACAACAAGAGAACAGAACCTCGGCAGTTCTTCTCCAGTTCAGTCATCCTCATCCTCATCCTACACAGTGCCAGGTCAAATCATTGAAATGGTTTCCCTCCCCCTCTCCCTCTCCCAACTTCCCCCTCTCCTCTCCCTCTCTCACCTCCGTCCTCTCCTCTCCCTCTCTCACCTCCCCCCTCTCCTCTCCCTCTCTCACCTCCGTCCTCTCCTCTCCCTCTCTCACCTCCGTCCTCTCCTCTCCCTCTCTCACCTCCGTCCTCTCCTCTCCCTCTCTCACCTCCGTCCTCTCCTCTCCCTCTCTCACCTCCGTCCTCTCCTCTCCCTCTCTCAACTTCCCCCTCTCCTCTCCCTCTCTCACCTCCGTCCTCTCCTCTCCCTCTCTCCCTCTCTCACCTCCCCCCTCTCCTCTCCCTCTCTCACCTCCGTCCTCTCCTCTCCCTCTCTCACCTCCGTCCTCTCCTCTCCCTCTCTCACCTCCGTCCTCTCCTCTCCCTCTCTCACCTCCGTCCTCTCCTCTCCCTCTCTCACCTCCCCCTCTACTCTCCCTCTCTCACCTCCCCCCTCTCCTCTCCCTCTCTCACCTCAGTCCTCTCCTCTCCCTCTCTCACCTCCGTCCTCTCCTCTCCTTCTCTCACCTCCGTCCTCTCCTCTCCCTCTCTCACCTCCCCCTCTCCTCTCCCTCTCTCACCTCCGTCCTCTCCTGTCCCTCTCTCACCTCCGTCCTCTCCTCTCCCTCTCTCACCTCCGTCCTCTCCACTCCCTCTCTCACCTCCGTCCTCTCCTCTCCCTCTCTCACCTCCGTCCTCTCCCTCTCCCTCTCTCACCTCCGTCCTCTCCTCTCCCTCTCTCACCTCCCCCTCTCCTCTCCCTCTCTCACATCCATCCTCTCCTCTCCCTCTCTCACCTCCGTCCTCTCCTCTCCCTCTCTCACCTCCCCCCTCTCCTCTCCCTCTCTCACCTCCGTCCTCTCCTCTCCCTCCCTCTCACCTCCCCCTCTCCTCTCCCTCTCTCTCCTCTCCCTCTCTCACATCCGTCCTCTCCTCTCCCTCTCTCACCTCCCCCTCTCCTCTCCCTCTCTCACCTCCATCCTCTCCTCTCCCTCTCTCACCTCTGTCCTCTCTTCTCCCTCTCTCACCTCCGTCCTCTCCTCTCCCTCTCTCACCTCCCCCCACTCCACTCCCTCTCTCACCTCCGTCCTCTCCTCTCCCTCTCTCACCTCCGTCCTCTCCTCTCCCTCTCTTACCTCCGTCCTCTCCTCTCCCTCTCTCACCTCCCGTCCTCTCCTCTCCCTCTCTCACCTTCCCCCTCTCCTCTCCCTCTCTCACCTCCGTCCTCTCCACTCCCTCTCTCACCTCCATCCTCTCCCTCTCTCACCTCCCCCTCTCCTCTCCCTTTCTCACCTCCGTCATCTCCTCTCCCTCTCTCACCTCCGTCCTCTCCTCTCCCTCTCTCACCTCCGTCCTCTCCTCTCCCTCTCTCACCTCCGTCCTCTCCTCTCCCTCTCTCGCCTCCCCCTCTCCTCTCCCTCTCTCACCTCCGTCCTCTCCTCTCCCTCTCTCACCTTCCCCCTCTCCTCTCCCTCTCTCACCTCCGTCCTCTCCACTCCCTCTCTCACCTCCGTCCTCTCCTCTCCCTCTCTCACCTCCCCCTCTCACCTCCGTCCTCTCCTCTCCCTCTCTCACCTCCGTCCTCTCTGTCTTTCCACTCCTCAACTGGCATCTCATTCAGATGCCCGTGTCCGATGGCCCGAGTCAATTTGAAGACCTGGTGGCACCTCTTCTCCCCCCCGCCCACCTCCCCCGCCCCACACACACACACACACACACACACACACACACACACACACACACACACACACACACACACACACACACACACACACACACACACACACACACACACACACACACACACACACACACACACGGCTACCTGGCAAAGACAAGAAAGAGGAATTATTTTTATCCTCCAAACGCACTGGTTATGCATCAGTGATTTCAAATGCCTGGCTGGCGCACGCCGCACATTGTCAGGGGTGACTTCGGCTCAGTGCCAAACCTATTATATTGATCTTTCTTTCTCTGGATTTCAATGGCAACGGACAACGGTGATTTAAAGCAGAGCATATTAGGGAAATACAATCTGCCTCTTGCATTGAACTAATGGAGATGGTGACGGATGTGTGTGTGTGTGTGTGTGTTCGCTCGCTCGCTCGCCGTGCGCACGTGTGTGTGTGTATGTTTAATCGCTTGTAGAGGATGACATTCTCACACTTACTATCATGTTCATGTCCAATATATCCTAATTTGTACCTCATTCACGTCTCTAAAGATCTAGATGTACATTATAATTAGCTTCAGATAGACAGCCATTCTCTCATGTCAGGATTAGAACACTGTAGTTAAGCCAGTTTTTATGGCTCGTTGCCTGGTGACATCCAGGTCTCCATTCCTCAGAGTCTCTTCACTACCTGGCATGTCAGAACTGGCTCTAATGGAAGCGATCAGACCTTCGATGTCAACACGGGAATATTCAAATGTTGAACCTGGTAGGGAGCAGCCTGTCGGTTAATGAGTATGTCTATGAGAAAATGCTCTGCTTGTTTCCAGAGAGGAAAATCACAGATAATGGCTAAATGAGAATCCTCTGTAGAGAAGAGACTGGATCAGGAGCTCTAGTGTGGTGCTGGAGGGACTGAGACTGGATCAGGAGCTCTAGTGTGGTGCTGGAGGGACTGAGACTGGATCAGGAGCTGTGGTACGGTGCTGGAAAGTCAGACTGGATCAGGAGCTATGGTATGGTGCTGGAGAGTCAGACTGGATTAGGAGCTATGGTACGGTGCTGGAGAGTCAGACTGGATCAGGAGCTCTAGTGTGGTACTGGAGGGACTGAGACTGGATCAGGAGCTCTAGTGTGGTGCTGGAGGGACTGAGACTGGATCAGGAGCTATGGTACGGTGCTGGAGAGTCAGACTGGATTAGGAGCTATGGTACGGTGCTGGAGAGTCAGACTGGATTAGGAGCTATGGTATGGTGCTGGAGAGTCAGACTGGATCAGGAGCTATGGTACGGTGCTGGAGAGTCAGACTGGATTAGGAGCTATGGTACGGTGCTGGAGAGTCAGACTGGATTAGGAGGTATGGTACGGTGCTGGAGAGTCAGACTGGATTAGGAGCTATGGTATGGTGCTGGAGGGCCTGTGTTACGAGGCCAGACCAGTGAAATGAATCGTTCTCTCCCCCTCTCTGTGCCAGCGTCATTAGGACAGTGAGAGGACAGAGTTGATTAGTGTTTCTCTGACTGTCATTAGAGAGTGGGAACATCCGAGGTAGCTACCAGTCTGGACTTTGGAGTGGAGATCACCTCAGTCTCAAGGGAATTTAATATACGGAGTGGCTGCTGACCCGACATATCCGGAACTTCTTCCCGACAGCTAGCGGTCCCGACATATCCGGAACTTCTTCCCGACAGCTAGCGGTCCCGACATATCCAGAACTTCTTCCCGACAGCTAGCGGTCCCGACATATCCAGAACTTCTTCCCGACAGCTAGCGGTCCCGACATATCCGGAACTTCTTCCCGACAGCTAGCGGTCCCGACATATCCGGAACTTCTTCCCGACAGCTAGCGGTCCCGACATATCCGGAACTTCTTCCCGACAGCTAGCGGTCCCGACATATCCGGAACTTCTTCCCGACAGCTAGCGGTCCCGACATATCCAGAACTTCTTTCCCGACAGCTAGCGGTCCCGACATATCCAGAACTTCTTCCCGACAGCTAGCGGTCCCGACATATCCAGAACTTCTTCCCGACAGCTAGCGGTCCCGACATATCCAGAACTTCTTCCCGACAGCTAGCGGTCCCGACATATCCAGAACTTCTTCCCGACAGCTAGCGGTCCCGACATATCCGGAACTTCTTCCCGACAGCTAGCGGTCCCGACATATCCGGAACTTCTTCACGACAGCTAACGGTCCCGACATATCCGGAACTTCTTCCCGACAGCTAGCGGTCCCGACATATCCAGAACTTCTTCCCGACAGCTAGCGGTCCCGAACCTTCTGCTACTCTGATAGTATAGTGCTCGTTTAATAAGTTAGATCAAAGCTGAATACGGAAAAGTCGGAGTCACAGCCTCGGCCTTGATATAAAGATAATAATAACCATGTGGTCATTTCGCAGGCACTTCTGTCTTAAGCCACATGTGAACACCAAACCCATCCCAATGATGAGTGTGATTGCATTATTTATCAACAGAGCACCTAAAAGACACTGAAATATCACAAACTTTGCAAAACACACAGTACACACAGCACACACCGCACACACAGCACACACACACACACACACACACACACACACACACACACACACACACACACACACACACACACACACACACACACACACACACACACACACACTCACACACAGGCACACACACAATCACACACACACAACACACAGTACACACAGCACACACACAAAATGGAGGGCAGTGCAGTGCAGCTGTTAGTTTCAAATTCAGAACTCATTTGAGTCAGTGCGGGCCCCGTACTCGCTGTATCGCCATAGAGACCCAGGGGAGCCCTATCACAGCTCTATATGCAAATATCCTTCCACCTGGCCAACAGCCTGGGCAAACTGAGACCCACCACTTATTTATAGAGAGCACAACACTGAACAGAGCACACACAAACATGCATGCATGCACACACACACTCACAGGTATACACACACACATACACACGCTGACGGCTATATCTCACTGGGAGAATAGAGTCGATTTGCTTTCCTGGGGAAAACAGGTCAGACAGAAAAGAGACTTGAGGACCATCAGTAATATTAGAGGGTTGAAGGGGAAGGTCATTTAGGTTAGTGTGTAATATTAGAGGGTTGAAGGGGAAGGTAATTTAGGTTAGTGTGTAATATTAGAGGGTTGAAGGGGAAGGTCATTTAGGTTAGTGTGTAATATTAGAGGGTTGAAGGGGAAGGTCATTTAGGTTAGTGTGTAATATTAGAGGGTTGAAGGGGAAGGTCATTTAGGTTAGTGTGTAATATTAGAGGGTTGAAGGGGAAGGTCATTTAGGTTAGTGTGTAATATTAAAGGGTTGAAGGGGAAGGTCATTTAGGTTAGTGTGTAATATTAGAGGGGTGAAGATCATTTAGGTTAGTGTGTAATATTAGAGGGTTAAAGGGGAAGATCATTTAGGTTAGTGTGTAATATTAGAGGGGTGAAGGTCATTTAGGTTAGTGTGTAATATTAGAGGGTTGAAGGGGAAGATCATTTAGGTTAATGTGTAATATTAGAGGGGTGAATGTCATTTAGGTTAGTGTGTAATATTAGAGGGTTGAAGGGGAAGGCAATTTAGGTTAGTGTGTAATATTAAAGGGTTGAAGGGGAAGGTCATTTAGGTTAGTGTGTAATATTCGGGGGTTGAAGAGGAAGGTCATTTAGGTTAGTGTGTAATATTAGAGGGTTGAAGGTCATTTAGGTTAGTGTGTAATATTAGAGGGTTGAAGGGGAAGGTCATTTAGGTTAGTGTGTAATATTAGAGGGTTGAAGGGGAAGATCATTTAGGTTAGTGTGTAATATTAGAGGGGTGAAGGTCATTTAGGTTAGTGTGTAATATTAGAGGGTTGAAGGGGAAGGTCATTTAGGTTAGTGTGTAATATTAGAGGGGTGAAGGTCATTTAGGTTAGTGTGTAATATTAGAGGGTTGAAGGGGAAGGTCATTTAGGTTAGTGTGTAATATTAGAGGGGTGAAGGTCATTTAGGTTAGTGTGTAATATTAGAGGGTTGAAGGGGCAGGTCATTTAGGTTAGTGTGTAATATTAGAGGGGTGAAGGTCATTTAGGTTAGTGTGTAATATTAGAGGGTTGAAGGGGCAGGTCATTTAGGTTAGTGTGTAATATTAGAGGGGTGAAAGTAATTTAGGTTAGTGTGTAATATTAGAGGGGTGAAGGTCATTAAGGTTAGTGTGTAATATTAGAGGGTTGAAGGGGAAGGTCATTTAGGTTAGTGTGTAATATTAGAGGGGTGAAGGTAATTTAGGTTAGTGTGTAATATTAGAGGGGTGAAGGTCATTAAGGTTAGTGTGTAATATTAGAGGGTTGAAGGGGAAGGTCATTTAGGTTAGTGTGTAATATTAGAGGGGTGAATGTCATTTAGGTTAGTGTGTAATATTACAGAGGTGAAGGGGAAGGTCATTTAGGTTAGTGTGTAATATTATATATGGTTAAGGTAAGGGTTAAGATTAGGATAGGTTTAATCGAAATGCAACCTTTGGCACCAGAGGCAGATGCTTACACCAATCCACTATCCCCGTTCACAACGCCCTAGCAAAATCGAAAACTTGAAGGTAAGAGCGCTCACTGTTGCCCCTAGTGGCCCATTTCCACGTCATCTGCCGACGTCCCCAGACATGGATGAACGTTGAATACTGACTTGTGTCACGTGTGACCTGGCTGTATCCACAGAATGGTTTGATGAGCATTAAAACGATGTCAACCATTTACATTGGCCAAGGTGCAATAAAAGACAACTGGTGTCAAAAGTTTTGTTTCATCATCACTCTGAGATCTGTGACATCACATCAGCCTCTCTAAAGTAAGAGCAGCAGCTAGCGAGTGTATTTTCTAATTAGCCCAGTTGTAGTTGTAGCGTTTAGCCGCATGGTCCAGGGATTGTACGCCTGGCGCTGCACGTCTATCCCCCCAGTATGGTGCATCAGCCTGGGGGCACACTGTCAGCTTTGATGCTCTGGTTACAGAGCCCCTGCCTCTCTCACCTCCACAAGAAACCTAAGGAGGAGGAAGAAGACGGGAGGAGGGGGAAGAAGACGGGAGGAGGGGGAAGAAGACGGGAGGAGGACGAAGAAGACGGGAGAAGGGGGAAGAAGACGGGAGGAGGGGGAAGAAGACGGGAGGAGGGGGAAGAAGACGGGAGGAGGAGGAAGAAGACGGGAGGAGGGGGAAGAAGACGGGAGGAGGGGGAAGAAGACGGGAGGAGGGGGAAGAAGACAGGAGGAGGGGGAAGAAGACGGGAGGAGGAGGAAGAAGACGGGAGGAAGAGGAAGAAGACGGGAGGAGGGGGAAGAAGACGGGAGGAGGAGGAAGAAGACGGGAGGAGGAGGAAGAAGACGGGAGGAGGGGGAAGAAGACGGGAGGAGGAGGAAGAAGACGGGAGGAGGAGGAAGAAGACGGGAGGAGGGGGAAGAAGACGGGAGGAGGGGGAAGAAGACGGGAGGAGGAGGAAGAAGACGGGAGGAGGGGGAAGAAGACGGGAGGAGGAGGAAGAAGACGGGAGGAGGAGGAAGAAGACGGGGGAGGAGGGGGAAGAAGACGGGAGGAGGAGGAAGAAGACGGGAGGAGAGGGAAGAAGACGGGAGGAGGAGGAAGAAGACGGGAGGAGAGGGAAGAAGACGGGGGAGGAGGGGGAAGAAGACGGGAGGAGGGGGAAGAAGACGGGAGGAGGAGGAAGAAGACGGGGGGGAGGGGGGAAGAAGACGGGAGGAGGGGGAAGAAGACGTGAGGAGGAGGAAGAAGACGGGAGGAGGAGGAAGAAGACGGGAGGAAGGGGAAGAAGACGGGAGGAGGGGAAGAAGACAGGGGAGGAGGAAGAAGACGGGAGGAGGGGGAAGAAGACGGGAGGAGGGGGAAGAAGACGGGAGGAGGGGGAAGAAGACGGGAGGAGGAGGAAGAAGACGGGAGTGAAGGGGAAGAAGAACAGAAAAGAGGATGATGTCACGACTTGTTACGGTTTGATTGAGAGTGATAACGAATGTGGAATGTGACGTACTTTTTAAAAGGGAGGATGAGTGAATCCTGGAAGAGGAGTCTTTGGTGGACAAAGACAGGAAAGGTGTCAAGAAAGCCAGCAGGAGCGGAGGGAAGATGAAGCAGGGGAGTGTTGAGCTGTGTGTTGTTATTGTGTTTGATGCTTGACAGAGACACAGAGTTTAGAAGTCCTTGTACCATAAGTGGGCGTCGGTAGCTGTAGAGAAGCAGGTTCATTTAAATGCATGCTCACTCTAAGCCTGGGTGGAGTGGTGATGGAGTGGAGAGGGGCGCGCTCTGTCTGCTGAGAATTCATCCGGGCCTCGTTGTAGCCTAGCAAAGACGGGCTGGCAGATGGGATGATCAATCTTTAGCCCAGTGGGCCTGTCTAAATTGATTGTTTTGATTATTTTTTTTTGTATTCCTTTCATTTTTTGGTTAATAATTGGTCTGGTGTGTTAGAAATACTGTGGACATTTTCTGGTCCAAGTCCGTCCCGGTCGCCTAGTGGTCCAGCCCTGGTTTCTCAAACAGGACAAAGCAGGAGAGAGGAGATAGACACTGTTGAGGTGCAATGAGATTGCTTAACGGACACTCGTTACGTAGAGATTCATAGGCTGTGGACTGAACTATGATCATTTAGTTCAAATCCATTTGTTGTCCATTTACTCAGTTGAATAGACACATTCTGTATCTTTAGCTCTATGGTAGTGTACTACAGCAAAACAACTTGGACTGATTGGTCATTTGGTCCAATGTTCTCATTGTAACACAAGACCGGTGTCCTTCCCTCCAATGGCAATTACCATGCAGAATCACTAGAGTCTTTGGACACAGCATTCACTCTATGTCAATCACAGTAGTGAAAGATGGACTCATTGAAGATGGTAGTATCAACAGGCAAACAGAATATTCTATCTAGTCCAATAGATGAAGAAGTAGCCAAGGCCACAGTCATATAAAACACCCTTTCAAAACAAATCATTCAGCTCTGAGGGCTAATTAACACTCAGGCAAAGACAAACAGCTAGCAGAACAATGAGATTCAATGCTAAGTGGTGTGTTTGTGTGTGCATGTGTGTGTATATGTATGTAAGTGTGTCCACGTGTAGTATTTGTGTGTGTGTGTGTGTGTGTGTGTGTGTGTGTGTGTGTGTGTGTGTGTGTGTGTGTGTGTGTGTGTGTGTGTGTGTGTGTGTGTGTGTGTGTGTGTGTGTGTGTGTGTGTGTGTCCGTGTGTGTGTGTGTGTGTGTGTGTGTGTGTGTGTGTGTGTGTGTGTGTGTGTGTGTGTGTGTGTGTGTGTGTGTGTGTGTGTGTGTGTGTGTGTGTTAGTCCACGTGCAGTATTTGTGTGTGTTTTTCCAAATAAATGCTCTAATCATGATTGACTTCCAGCACAGTGTTGTCAATTCTGACTGTTGCTGTTTTAACGAAAGATTGTTTAAACAAGGCTTAAAAACAGCAGATTATTTAACTTAAACTGTATCCTTTCTTACAGTGACCAAGATAAGGAGGAGGCCTGCATGCAGCGGTTGCAGGCTGTATTCAAGCTTCATCAGCACAATGATGCAGAGTTTCTGCTAACACTGCTTAAACTCTAAAAAAAACATCTCAAGGTTTTACCCATTCGACTTCTGTGGTTGATCCACTTTTTCTCCAAATGTCAAAGTGTTTTGACAACCTGGGATGCTCTGCAGAGTTCCGTTGCTCAAAACGTCAAATTTCAAAGTTAAGGGTGAAGGTTTGGGACAGGTTTTATTTATTTTTACGAGTGTCTACCACTGGGATTGAACATGCAACCTTTGGATCCAGAGTCAATGGATACAGTGGCCAGTTTTGAAAGCATTTCCCATGGACAGACGTCCAATTTTGAAGTCAATCTCGAGCGATCCAGCTGTTTAAACTATAGTCTATTACCCTGATAACACTGTCCTCTCCCAGGACATGGCCATTCTCCCATGTCACCCGACTCACACACCCCAAATAGGAAGGATGGTGTTTTCCTCCTCCTATCAGAGATCGATGGATGACACACTAACCTTCCCCCACTCCCACCATCATCTAAAAAGTCATCAGTAACAAACCATGTATCAGCTGACAGGAAGTGGAAACTTTCTGGAGGGGGGTAGGTGTTGGTGGGTTTTGGTGGAGTAGCTAGTCTAGGTAGCAATTACCACAGCGCTAATGAATTCCCACTCATTATCAGTAAATCAACAGGCCCATGCTAATTACGGTTAGCATACAGGACAGACTCATCTCTCCCACAGCGGCGGTGCGGGCGGCACGGCGTCAGGCTCTCTAGGTCCCTCCGGAGCCAAACCCACCAGCTGTGCCACGCTGCCAGCAACCACAGGTGTTCATAACACATGAAGACCTCCCTACCTACACAAGCACACATACAGTGGGACAAAAAAGTATTTAGTCAGCCACCAATTGTGCAAGTTCTCCCCCTTAAAAAGATGAGAGAGGCCTGTAATTTTCATCATAGGTACACTTCAACTATGACAGACAAAATGAGAAAAAAAATCCAGAAAATCAAATTTTATTGAATTTATTTGCAAATTATGGCGTATGCCATGCACACTGTCTGGCATCTGCCCGGTACAGTTGAAACTGGGATTCATTCATGAAAGGCAGTATTTTGTCCACTAAAGTTGGTTACGAAGCCGAACTGCAGTCAGGTCAAGACCCAGGTGAGAAGGACGAGCACACAGATGAGCTTCCCTGAGACGTTTCTGCAGAAATGATTTGGTTGTGAAAAAAAAAACAGTTTCTTCAGCTGTCCGTGGTCTCAGACAATCTCGCAGGTGTAGGTCCTGGGTTGGCATGGTAACACATGATCTGCGGTTGTGAGACCAGTTAGACGTGCTGCCAAATTCTCTAAAACTACGTCGGAGGCGGCTTATGGTAGAGAAATTACCATTAAATTCTCTGGCAATAGCTCTGTTGACATTCCTGCAGTGAGCATGCCAATTGCATGCTCCCTCAAAACTTGAGACATCTGTGGCATTGTGTTGTGTGGCAAAACTGCACATTTTAGAGTGGCCTTTTATTCAATCAGTCAATCAATCAATCAAATGTATTTATAAAGCCCTTCTTACATCAGCTGATGTCACAAAGTGCTGTACAGAAACCCAGCCTAAAACCCCAAACAGCAAGCAATGCAGGTGTAGAAGCACGGTGACTAGGAAAAACTCCCTAGAATGGCCAAAACCTAGGAAGAAACCTAGAGAGGAACCAGGCTATGAGGGTTAGCCAGTCCTCTTCTGGCTGTGCCGGGTGGAGATTATAACAGAACATGGCCAAGATGTTCAAATGTTCATAGATGACCAACAGGGTCAAATAATAATAATCACAGTGTTTGTAGAGGGTACAACAGGTCAGCACCTCAGGAGTAAATGTCAGTTGGATTTTCATATCCGGTCATTCAGAGTATCTCTACCGCACCTGCTGTCTCTAGAGAGTTGAAAACAGCAGATCTGGGACAGGTAGAAACAACTACTCTACTAACAATGTACGCCAACTATGCCAACTACTCTACAAACATCTACTTCAAAGACAACTACTCTACTGACAACTACTCTACTGACAACTACTCTAAAAAAATGTTTATTTAACTACTCTAAAAAAGTTTATTTAACCAGGTAGGCTAGTTGAGAACAAGTTCTCATTTGCATCTGCGACCTGGCCAAGATAAAGCAAAGCAGTTTGACACATACAACAACACAAAGTTACACATGGAATAAACAAACATACAATCAATAATACAGTATAATAATCTATATACAGCATGTGCCTATGAGGTAGGATAAGAGAGGTAAGGCAATAAATAGACCATGGTGGCGAAGGAATTACAATATAGCAGTTAAACACTGGAATGTTAGGATGTGCAGAAGATGAATGTGCAAGTTGAGATACTGGGGAGCAAAAGAGCAAGATAAATACATAAATACAGTATGGGGATGAGGAAGATTGGATGGGTTATTTACAGATGGGCTATGTACAGGTGCAGTAATCTGTGAGCTGCTCTGACAGCTGGTGCTTAAAGCTAGTGAGGGAGGTAAGAGTCTCCAGCTTCAGAGATGTTTGCTTTGGGGGTGACCAGTGAAATATACCTGCTGGAGCGTGTGCTACGGGTGGGAGCTGCTATGGTGACCAGTGAGCTGAGATCAGGCGTGGCTTTACCTAGCAGAGACTTGTTGATGACCTGGAGCCATTGGGTCAGGTCAGGGTTCCATAGCCGCAGGCAGAACCGTTGAAACTGGAGCAGCAGCACGGCCAGGTAGACTGGTGACAGCAAGGAGTCATCAGGCCAGGTAGTCCTGAGGCATGGTCCTAGTGCTCAGGTCCTCCGAGAGAAAGAAAGAAAGAAAGAAAGAAAGAAAGAAAGAAAGAAAGAAAGAAAGAAAGAAAGAAAGAAAGAAAGAAAGAAAGAAAGAAAGAAAGAAAGAAAGAAAGAAAGAAAGAAAGAAAGAAAGAAAGAAAGAAAGAAAGAAAGAAAAAAAGAAAAAGGGAGAAAGAGAGAAAATTAGAGAGAGCATACTTAAATTCACACAGGACACCGGATAAGACAGGAGAAATACTCCAGATATAACAAACTGACCCGAGCCCCCCGACACATAAACTACTGCAGCATAAATACTGGAGGCTGAAACAGGAGGTGTCGGAAGACACTGTGGCCCCATCCGACGATACCCCCGGACAGGGCCAAACAGGCAGGATATAACCCCACCCACTTTGTCAAAGCACAGCCCCCACACCACTAGAGGGAATATCTTCAACCACCAACTTACCATCCTGAGACAAGGCCGAGTATAGCCCACAAAGATCTCCGCCACGGCACAATCCAAGGACAGGAAGATCACATCAGTGACTCAACCCACTCAAGTGACGCACCCCTCCTAGGAACGGCATGGAAGAGCACCAGTAAGCCAGTGACTCAGTCCCTGTAATACGGTTGGAGGCAGAGAATCCCAGTGGAAAGAGGGGAACCGGCCAGGCAGAGACAGCAAGGGCGGTGTCACGAGTCCGACCGAGGGTGGTTCCCTTTCCCGGGCGGGTGGCGCTCGGCGGTCGTCGTCACCGGCCTATTAGCTGCCACTGATTGTCTTTCCTCCCCCTCCTTGTATGTTTAGTGGTAGCACCTGTTTATGTTTAATTAGTTTGTCTTTATTAGACAGCCGGCCCGCCTGGTTGTTGTGCGGGATTATTTCAATTTAACCTTCGGCTCTGTTGTAGAGGTACGTGTTAGTACTTGGTCGTGTATTTTTCGTTGTACATTTTGATTCCCTGTGTTTGGGAACGTACCTATTGTGAGCACCCTGTGGTGCGTTGGTGCTATTAAAGACGCACAGCATTGAACTCTCTGTCTCCTGCTTTTGACCCACGACACCCGGAGCATTACAGGCGGTTCTTTGCTCGAGTGCCTTTCCGTTCACCTTCACACTCCTGGGCCAGACTACACTCAATCATATGACCCACTGAAGAGATGAATCTTCAATATAGACTTAACAGTTGAGAACGAGTCTGCGTCTCTCACATGGGTAGGCAGACAATTCCATAAAAATGGAGCTCTATAGGAGAAAGCCCTGCCTCCAGCTGTTTGCTTAGAAATTCTAGGGACAATTAGGAGGCCTGCATCTTGTGACCGTAGTGTACGTGTAGGTATGTACGGCAGGACCAAATCAGAGAGATAGGTAGGAGCAAGCCCATGTAATGCTTTGTAGGTTAGCAGGAAAACCTTGAAATCAGCCATTGCCTTAACAGGAAGCCAGTGTAGGGAGGCTAGCACTGGAGTAATATGATCACATTTTTTTATTCTAGTCAAGATTCTAGCAGCTGTGTTTAGCACTAACTGAAGTTTATTTAGTGCTTTATCCGGGTAGCCAGAGAGTAGAGCATTGCAGTAGTCTAACCTAGAAGTGACAAAAGCATGGAAACATTTTTCTGCATCATTTTTGGACAGAAAGTGTCTGATTTTTGCAATGTTACGTAGATGTAAAAAAGCTGTCTTTGAAACAGTCTTGATATGTTTGTCAAAAGAGTAACGCCGAGGTCCTTCACAGTTTTATTTGAAACGACTGTACAACCATCAAGATTAATTGTCAGATTCAACAGAAGATCTCTTTGTTTCTTGGGACCGAGAACAAGCATCTCTGTTTTGTCCGAGTTTAAAAGTAGAACATTTTCCAGCCATCCACTTCCTTATGTCTGAAACACAGGCTTCCAGGGATGGCAATTTTGGGGCTTCACCATGTTTCATCGAAATATACAGCTGTGTGTCATTGTCCCCAGCACAAGGTGCACCTGTGTAATGATCATGCTGTTTAATCAGCTTCTTGATATGCCACACCTGTCAAGTGGATGGATTATCTTGGCAAAGGAGACATGGTAACTAACAGAGATAAACAAATGTGAGCACAAAATTCGAGATAAATAGGCTTTTTGGCGTATGGAATATTTCGGGGATCTTTTATTTCAACTCATGAAACATAGGACACTTTACATGTTTTTATATTTTTGATCAATGTAGTATTTCGTAATTTGGGTGAACTCTCTTTCAAATAGGGCTGGAAGAAACCCTGCTTGCACTCCAGGTATCTAGGCACAAGGCGAGACCCAAATGCAGACACAGGAGGCAGATGATTGAAGTCTTACAAAGTTTATTAATCCAAAGGGGAAGGCAAGAGAATGGTGGTGGACAGGCAGAAAGGTCAAAACCAGATCAGAGTCCAGGAGGTACAGAGTGGCAGACAGGCTCGAGGTCACGGCAGGCAGAATGGTCAGGCAGGCGGGTACAAAGTCCAGAAACAGGCAAGTGTCAAAACCGGGAGGACTAGAAAAAGGAGAAAAGAAAAAGCAGGCAAACGGGAAAAACGCTGGTTGACTTGGAAACTGGCAGAGAGAGAGACAGGGATAAATACACTGGGGAAATCAGAGAGACCTGGAGGGGGTGGAGACAATAACAAGGACAGGTGAAACAAATCAGGGACCGAGAGACTGAAAAACAGCTTCTATCTCAAGGCCATCAGACTGTTAAACAGCCACCACTAACATTGAGTGGCTGCTGCCAACACACTGACTCAACTCCAGCCACTTTAATAATGGGAATTGATGGGAAATGATGTAAAATATATCACTAGCCACTTTAAACAATGCTACCTAATATAATGTTTACATACCCTACATTATTCATCTCATATGTATACGTATATACTGTACTCTATATCATCTACTGCATCCTTATGTAATACGTGTATCACTAGCCACTTTAACTATGCCACTTTGTTTACATGCTCATCTCATATGTACAGTGCCTTGCGAAAGTATTCGGCCCCCTTGAACTTTGCGACCTTTTGCCACATTTCAGGCTTCAAACATAAAGATATAAAACTGTATTTTTTTGTGAAGAATCAACAACAAGTGGGACACAATCATGAAGTGGAACTCTGATCACTCTGGATGAACTGCAGAGATCTACAGCTGAGGTGGGAGACTCTGTCCATAGGACAACAATCAGTCGTATATTGCACAAATCTGGCCTTTATGGAAGAGTGGCAAGAAGAAAGCCATTTCTTAAGGATATCCATAAAAAGTGGTGTTTAAAGTTTGCCACAAGCCACCTGGGAGACACACCAAACATGTGGAAGAAGGTGCTCTGGTCAGATGAAACCAAAATGTAACTTTTTGGCAACAATGCAAAAGGTTATGTTTGGCGTAAAAGCAACACAGCTCATCACCCTGAACACACCATACCCACTGTCAAACATGGTGGTGGCAGCATCATGTTTTGGACCTGCTTTTCTTCAGCAGGGACAGGGAAGATGGTTAAAATTGATGGGAAGATGGATGGAGCCAAATACAGGACCATTCTGGAAGAAAACCTGATGGAGTCTGCAAAAGACCTGAGACTGGGACGGAGATTTGTCTTCCAACAAGACAATGATCCAAAACATAAAGCAAAATCTACAATGGAATGGTTCAAAAATAAACATATCCAGGTGTTAGAATGGCCAAGTCAAAGTCCAGACCTGAATCCAATCGAGAATCTGTGGAAAGAACTGAAAACCGCTGTTTACAAATGCTCTCCATCCAACCTCACTGCGCTCGAGCTGTTTTGCAAGGAGGAATGGGAAAAAATTTCAGTCTCTCGATGTGCAAAACTGATAGAGACATACCCCAAGCGACTTACAGCTGTAATCGCAGCAAAAGGTGGCGCTACAAAAGTATTAACTTAAGGGGGCTGAATAATTTTGCATGCCCAATTTTTCAGTTTTTGATTTGTTAAAAAAGCTTGAAATATCCAATAAATGTCGTTCCACTTCATGATTGTGTCCCACTTGTTGTTGATTCATCACAAAAAAATACAGTTTTATATCTTTATGTTTGAAGCCTGAAATGTGGCAAAAGGTCGCAAAGTTCAAGGGGGCCGAATACTTTCGCAAGGCACTGTATATGCCTTAATTTAATAAAAAAAAACAGAATCTTAGATTTCATCTGACATGCTCCTATGAACTTCTCATGTTGGTGCTCATGGGTCCTTGTACATGGAAATGACCCTTTATAAATGAACAGCCAGGTCACACCAGATAGACATTAGTATTCTACTTTTGTGCAGATCCCCAGGATGTCAGCCTATGCCTTCAATACTGTCCACTAGGGGCAACGTGAACACCTATTACCATCTAGTAGGGAGATGTCTTCAATACTGTCCACTAGGGGCAACGTGAACACCTATTACCATCTAGTAGGGAGATGCCTTCAATACTGTCCACTAGGGGCAACGTGAGCACCTATTACCATCTAGTAGGGAGATGTCTTCAATACTGTCCACTAGGGGCAACGTGAGCACCTATTACCATCTAGTAGGGAGATGTCTTCAATACTGTCCACTAGGGGCAACGTGCGCACCTATTACTATCTAGTAGGGAGATGTCTTCAATACTGTCCACTAGGGGCAACGTGCGCACCTAGTATGCTCGCTAGGGCTCTGAGGAAGGTGGGTTACCCTAAGCTCCCTAAGCTTAACCAGTCAGAATTAATGCCTAAACTTAACTGCAAAAATTGTACGTTTACCCCACCACCAGACAAACCATGATACCTTGTTGAACTCACAAGCCCAGTTCATGCCAACAAGAGACAGATAGGTCCTGTTAATTGTTTTAATTTGATTAGCAACAGTGCTTCAGATGATGATGAAATAAAGAGAAATCCCTCCCCTGTGCTATCCTGGCTGACCTGTGTAATGAATAACGAGATGACAGTCCAGTGATCTCCGTACATCACACTGTGCATGTTCCACTTTAATAGAATAACAGTGTCTGTCTGTCTGTCTGTCTGTCTGTCTGTCTGTCTGTCTGTCTGTCTGTCTGTGTGTGTGTGTGTCTGTCTGTCTGTCTGTCTGTCTGTCTGTCTGTCTGTCTGTCTGTCTGTCTGTCTGTCTGTCTGTCTGTCTGTCTGTCTGTCTGTCTGTCTGTCTGTCTGTCTGTCTGTGTGTGTGTGTGAACTCTCTCTCTCTGTATGAAATCTCTGCAGAGAGACTAGAGCATGCCCCCGAGGTCTGTGTATCAGTGATAACCTTTAGAGTAAGGTGTAGTTCACGCCTCCTGCCCTCCGCTTTGCCCCTATCTATCTTATGAAAGGATAAGGCGGTGGTGTAGATAGATTGTCATGCAGAGGAAGGGAAGACAGGCAGGCTGTCAGGCAGGCTGGAATGTGTGATTGATGTCATCTTTTTGTATTAGGTTTCATAAGGTGTAGCAGAGTACATATTCATTGTATCTTCGCTTCCTGTAAGGGTTCTATTTGACAGAAACTAGGGTGTTGTCATGTAGGGGTTGTCTTTGACTGAAAGGAGGGTCTTGTCGTGTAGGGGTTGTCTTTGACAGAACTAAGGATGTCGTGTAAGGGTTGTATTTGACTGAAAGGAGGGTGATGTAAGGGTTGTATTTGACAGAAAGGAGGGTGATGTGAGGGTTGTATTTGACAGAAAGGAGGGTGTTGTAATGTAAGATTTGTCTTTGTAAGTCAAAGTTTCATTCATTCATCTAGTGTAATTCTACTCTCTCACAGGAAAATAAATCAATAATTGAACACACGCACGCACGCACGCACGCACGCACACACACACACACACACACACACACACACACACACACACACACACACACACACACACACACACACACTTTCCTTACCAGACACTCACATTTCAATTAACTTTGATTGAGTTATGAAATATGAGTCTTGAACTAAACCCTGACAAAATGACAAGACATTTTCTTGTTTGTGACATTCGTCTTCTAAGATTTTCTTAGAGTATTCTACATGACATTATGTTAATTCCGTTTGCAGTGGGGACAGGTGGATTGTCAGTAAAAGTCATTTAGTCAATCAATTTTTCCGGGCCTTGTCTTCTATTTTTCAAACGAAAAAATATGTTGCTAATTTTGCCTGTGCTCTTCCTAGACACTGCAGGTTTAATTGCTAATTGTTAACTGCGAATGAATATATTTGCATATTAATTAGTTAGTCCATTTGCATTTTTAATTTGCTGCCTTCAAAGGGGGTGAGATAAAAGGTCGAGCAATTCTGAATAATTTAAATAATTTATGCTCCATTGGTGAAAAGAAGCCGAACAGAAGTGCTTTGCGGATGTTAACCCCGGAGAGCTTTTAGCGAATAAAGCACTCCAAAAATTGTTTTTACAAATCTAATTAAAAGGAAAAAGGTCTGAACATACAGCCACCACCCAGAGCAGTAGAGGAGAGGGAGGGTAGTGTCCTCAGGAAGAGAGATGGAGGGATGGAGAGATGGGAGAGAGATATGGAGGGGGTGGGTGGAGAGAGGGGAGAGAGATATGGAGAGAGATGTGGGGGGGTGGGTGGAGAGAGAGATATGGAGAGAGAGGGGGGGTGGGTGGAGAGAGAGATGTGGAGAGAGAGGGGGGTGGGTGGAGAGAGAGATATGGAGAGAGAGAGGGGGGGTGGAGAGAGAGATGTGGAGAGAGGGGGGTGGGTGGAGAGAGAGATATGGAGAGAGAGGTGGGGGTGGAGAAGGTGGCCTAAAATGTCATCCTTCACATTGATCAGCCCTAAAGGGATTAAGCTGATGGAGTCATTCCAGTGTTGCAGTACCTGTGTCACTTTCCCAACGTTAGCGTTTATGGATCTACAACGTAGAATGTATTGTGTTTTAAGATACTCCCTGTGGCTTTGCAGTCATCAACACCAGTGGTTCTGATTGTACAGTAAATTAACCAGCTACCTTTCCTTTCCCTGGGACGTGATGAGATCACACACACACACACACACACACACACACACACACACACACACACACACACACACACACACACACACACAGGGAACATCCATGGGTTCAGCGCTCCTTGTTCATGCCACAGCAGAGGTGATGCACACCAACACACCCGAGACACCCGAGACAGAGGACAGCTAGCTCCAGGGTGTGTTTTCAATCCTCTCCATGGTCGTTGTGGATAACAAAGGTTAATTACAGTGGTTCACCGTGTCCTATTTGACATGGCCAGTCATCGCTCTAATTACAATCATTACAGAGGTTGTCTAGTTATCCCCTCTAAACACACGGCCGCACAAAGACAAACTATTATTCAATCAGAGCAGAGCCATTCAGATCAGACCTGCCCGAGTTCACTTCATCTAGAGGCCTGCCATCGCGAATACGCCCTCTGAATTCTGGATAAGGAGAACCATAAAAGAGCAGTCATTTGGACCTTTTCAGACGGTCAATCACGTCATCAAAGGAACGCTTTAAGTTTATTCTGACAATCAGGATATGTGAATGCATTTCATCTGCTGTTTAACATGAGACCCGAGAGGATGGGTTGTCAGGTTGGTGATGTGACATACCCACCTCTGGGCTTCCTCTCTGTTCCTCCCTCTCTTCATTCCCTCTCTCACCTCACCTCTCCCATATCCTCCATCTACTGTACCCAGTGCCCACAGAGATTGGCAGTATGTAATTTAAGAGCAATGGGTTACAAAGACCAAATGCCAAGCAGGCATCCCCATAATGGAGGCTGGTGTGATGTGTTCTGATTTAAATATGTTCGGCTCACAGCACAGTAATTAAGATCACCAAGGACAAAGTAGAGGAGACAGTCTCACAATGCATAGACGGGACCTGGGAAGTGGAGGAGGAGCAAATATCATCTCCATTCACCCAGAATGGAAAAGGGGAGTTTTTTTATGGACACTTGAGTAGCTGAATAAAAGAAAGTAACACAGAGTTAAGGAAGTCTAGTCCTTCATACATCTAGTCTAATTCATCGCTACTGTGTCTTAGTACTTCAGATCGGCTGATTACTCAGGTGATTCATTTCTATATGATATTATGATAATTGTGGACTGGTTGAAACGTCACGGCTACTGTAAGCATATTATCTAGACTGTCCTCTCCTTAAGTTTGTTTATAGAATGTGAAATTCTGCAAAGAGGAAATTAACTTTAGAGCAATCCAAAAATGGCTGCTCAGCCCCCACCGCAGACTCAGCCAGTGAGAGAGAGCAAGCGAGAGAGAGGCCTCCATCTCAGCCCCCACCGCAGACTCAGCCAGTGAGAGAGAGCCAGCGAGAGAGAGAGGCCTCCATCTCAGCCCCCACCGCAGACTCAGCCAGCGAGAGAGAGAGGCCTCCATCTCAGCCCCCACCGCAGACTCAGCCAGCGAGAGAGAGAGGCCTCCATCTCAGCCCCCAACGCAGACTCAGCCAGTGAGAGAGAGAGGCCTCCATCTCAGCCCCCACCGCAGACTCAGCCAGTGAGAGAGAGAGGCCTCCATCTCAGCCCCCACCGCAGACTCAGCCAGTGAGAGAGAGAGGCCTTCATCTTAGCCCCCACCACAGACTCAGCCAGTGAGAGAGAGAGGCCTCCATCTCAGCCCCCACCACAGACTCAGCCAGTGAGAGAGAGCAAGCGAGAGAGAGAGGCCTCCATCTCAGCCCCCACCGCAGACTCAGCCAGTGAGAGAGAGAGGCCTCCATCTCAGCCCCCACCGCAGACTCAGCCAGTGAGAGAGAGAGGCCTCCATCTCAGCCCCCACCGCAGACTCAGCCAGTGAGAGAGAGAGGCCTCCATCTCAGCCCCCACCACAGACTCAGCCAGTGAGAGAGAGAGGCCTCCATCTCAGCCCCCACCACAGACTCAGCCAGTGAGAGAGAGGCCTCCATCTCAGCCCCCACCACAGACTCAGCCAGTGAGAGAGAGAGGCCTCCATCTCAGCCCCCACCACAGACTCAGCCAGTGAGAGAGAGAGGCCTCCATCTCAGCCCCCACCGCAGACTCAGCCAGTGAGAGAGAGAGGCCTCCATCTCAGCCCCCACCACAGACTCAGCCAGTGAGAGAGAGCAAGCGAGAGAGAGAGGCCTCCATCTCAGCCCCCACCGCAGACTCAGCCAGTGAGAGAGAGCAAGCGAGAGAGAAAGGCCTCCATCTCAGCCCCAGCCTCCTCCTCTTCTTGTCACCAACACTTCGAGCCCCATCGTCGCCCTCCTGACAAACCCCCAGAGGCGGAGCTGCCAGGCTGTGTGCCAGCAGCTGTGGAGACACTCATTTGCATATGAAGGCCTTAATTAGGCTCTGTGTAGTGCAAGCACCCATGAGAGAGAGAGCACTCGTGTAGGGAGAGTGTGACCAGCGGGTGTGAGGTGGCACACGACTAGGGGGTGGGATGGCAACTGGGCGGTGGTATAGGGATTGGGGCTGGGGGTGGGGGTATTGGTGCTGAGGGATAGGGACTGGGGGTGGGGGTATTGGTGCTGAGGGATAGGGACAGTACCAGGGAGGAAGTAAGTACAGGGATAAGATGCAGGGCTATATGTATATATATATATATATATATATATGGGCTAGGTGCAGGGCAGGGGTTGATATGGGCATGCCAAATCAACAGCTCAAGGTGGGAGCTCAATATATTGTCCTGCTAACAAATAAACACACAACTTTGATAAAATATCATAATTTACCTTGACATAACCTTGACATGATGCTGGAATAATACTGTGAAATTGTGAAAATGATGATAATGCCCCTTTAGCGTAAGAGCTCTTTGAAAAGACTGTCTGAAATCACTGCCTGTTTTGGTGGGATGTATTTTTGGTGACATCCCCAGGCGATAAATGAGTTAATAGACCAATAACAAAGAGTTCCAAACCTCTCTGCCAATAACAAAGAGTTCCAAACCTCTCTGCCAATAACAAAGAGTTCCAAACCTCTCTGCCAATAACAGCTAGTTTTCCCCTCCCTACTCAGACCACTCCCAGACAGGCCTAGCAAAATTATTGTTTGAGAAATTGTTCTTTGCTAAGAAGATATTTTTGTTTCTTTAAAAAAAAATTGAAAACAGTACTATAAAACAGCCCTCCACTTCCTCCTCTACATACATGTCCTCCTCACCATCACACCCCTGTCTGAGAAATCGGCGAACGTTGCTACTGCTACTGTCTCCTCTAAAGCTTAGCCTTTGCTAACTATACCTTCACTTACCTCAAACAGTACAACAAATTATCCACACACCCTCAACCAGTTATGACTAGATAGGATACAGCTTTTATGTCAAAATTGACTTTTCATAGCAAGTTAGGAGAACTCACGCAAGTTAGGAGAACTTACGCAAGTTAGGAGAATTAACGTAGCAGGTTATGAGAATTAGGTTAAGGTTTGGGAAAAGAGTTAGGTTAGTTAAAATGAAAAAAAGAGAGTCTACTTTTGAAGTGTATTCCATTGAGACATGACTTGGTCAACCTGTCTGCCATGAAACCACACTCTCCTCTATAGGACTGGTCCAGAAAATGGATGTAGCAACTGCAGATTGTAACCTTCTGTCTTTACAGGGCATTCAGAATGTTTTTAGACCCCTTGACATTTAACGCATTTTGTTACATTACAGCCTTATTCTAAAATGTATTACATGTTTTTTTTATCTACACACAACACCCCATAATGATAAAGCAAAAACAGGTTTTTAGAATTTTTTGCAAATATATAAAAAATATTTAAAAAATGGAAATATCACATTTGCATAAGTATTCAGACCTTTTACAAAGTACTTTGTTGAAGCACCTTCGGCAGCGATTACAGCCTCGAGTCTTCTTGGGTATGACGCTACAAGCTTGGCACACCTGTATTTGGGGAGTTTCTCCCATTTTCCTCTGCAGATCCTCTCAAGCTCTGTCAGGTTGAATGGGGAGAGTCGCTGCACAGCTATTTTCAGGTCTCTCCAGAGATGGTCGATCGATCGGGTCCAAGTCCGGGCGACTCAAGGACATTCAGAGACTTGTGCCGAAGCCACTCCTGCGTTGTCTTGGCTATGTGCTTAGGGTCGTCGTCCTGTTGGAACGTCAACCTTCGCCGCAGTCTGAGGTTCTGAGCGCTCTGGAGCAGGTTTTCATCAAGGATCTCTCTGCACTTTTCTCCAGTCATCTTTCCCTCAATCCTGACTAGTCTCCCAGTCCCTGCCGCTGAAAAACATCCCCACAGCATGATGCTGCCACAACCATGCTTCACCGTAGGGATGGTGCCAGGTTTCCTCCAGACGTGGCGATTGTATGTAAACATACAAAACGTAACATATCATACCCTTGGAGAGTCCCGGATTTGCATTTAAAGTACTATGTTAAGCCTAGTCTAGAAGACCAGGCAGGGTCAGATCACTCAGTGCATCACAACACCATAACACACCTCAGTTTATCTTCTCTGATCTCCCTGAGGAGATCTCCCAACAGACATGATGGTGTTTCCCTTCCTGTCTCCCAACAATCTGACATGATGGTGTTTCCCCTCCTGTCTCCCAACAGACATGATGGTGTTTCCCCTCCTGTCTCCCAACAGTCTGACATGATGGTGTTTCCCTTCCTGTCTCCCAACAGTCTGACATGATGGTGTTTCCCCTCCTGTCTCCCAACAGACATGATGGTGTTTCCCCTCCTGTCTCCCAACAGACATGATGGTGTTTCCCCTCCTGTCTCCCAACAGTCTGACATGATGGTGTTTCCCAACAGTCTGACATGATGGTGTTTCCCCTCCTGTCTCCCAACAGACATGATGGTGTTTCCCCTCCTGTCTCCCAACAGACATGATGGTGTTTCCCCTCCTGTCTCCCAACAGACATGATGGTGTTTCCCCTCCTGTCTCCCAACAGACATGATGGTGTTTCCCCTCCTGTCTCCCAACAGACATGATGGGGTTTCCCCTCCTGTCTCACAACAGTCTGACATGATGGTGTTTCCCCTCCTGTCTCCCAACAGACATGATGGTGTTTCCCTCCTGTCTCCCAACAGACATGATGGTGTTTCCCCTCCTGTCTCCCAACAGACATGATGGTGTTTCCCTTCCTGTCTCCCAACAGACATGATGGTGTTTCCCCTCCTGTCTCCAAACAGACATGATGGGGTTTCCCCTCCTGTCTCCCAACAGTCTGACATGATGGTGTTTCCCTTCCTGTCTCCCAACAGTCTGACATGATGGTGTTTCCCCTCCTGTCTCCCAACAGACATGATGGTGTTTCCCCTCCTGTCTCCCAACAGTCTGACATGATGGTGTTTCCCAACAGTCTGACATGATGGTGTTTCCCAACAGTCTGACATGATGGTGTTTCCCCTCTTGTCTCCCAACAGTCTGACATGATGGTGTTTCCCAACAGTCTGACATGATGGTGTTTCCCCCTCGTGTCTCCCAACAGTCTGACATGATGGTGTTTCCCCTCTTGTCTCCCAACAGTCTGACATGATGGTGTTTCCCAACAGTCTGACATGATGGTGTTTCCCCCTCGTGTCTCCCAACAGTCTGACATGATGGTGTTTCCCCCTCCTGTTTCCCAACAGTCTGACATGATGGTGTTTCCCAACAGTCTGACATGATGGTGTTTCCCCCTCCTGTCTCCCAACAGACTGACATGATGGTGTTTCCCTGGAATAACTTTTCTTTTGAAGGTACACAGTACAGTAGCATCCATCATTTCATTGTTTTCACCTCACCTCTCAGTTTGTGAAAGCCGTTCCCGCTTTAATCACCTGTTTGCCAAGTGGAGACGCTTGAAAACAGTCAGGAGAGATTTCTTTTCAATTTGGACAATGACAGTCAGGCATAGGAAGCATCTAAGAGGTGAGGTGAAAACATCAATAGCAGATATAGCATGGTAAGGAGGATAGCATCAATGACAGGTATAACAGGTACAGCATGGTAAAGAGGATAGCATCAATGACAGGTATAACAGGTATAGCAGGTACAGCATGGTAAAGAGGATAGCATCAATAACAGGTATAACAGGTACAGCATGGTAAAGAGGATAGCATCAATGACAGGTATAACAGGTACAGCATGGTAAAGAGGATAGCATCAATAACAGGTATAACATGGTAAAGAGGATAGCATCAATAACAGGTATAACAGGTACAGCATGGTAAAGAGGATAGCATCAATAACAGGTAAAGCAGGTACAGCATGGTAAAGAGGATAGCATCAATAACAGGTACAGCATGGTAAAGAGGATAGCATCAATAACAGGTATAACAGGTACAGCATGGTAAAGAGGATAGCATCAATAACAGGTATAACAGGTACAGCATGGTAAAGAGGATAGCATCAATAACAGGTACAGCATGGTAAAGAGGATAGCATCAATAACAGGTATAACAGGTACAGCATGGTAAAGAGGATAGCATCAATAACAGGTATAGCATGGTAAAGAGGATAGCATCAATAACAGGTACAGCATGGTAAAGAGGATAGCATCAATAACAGGTATAACAGGTACAGCATGGTAAAGAGGATAGCATCAATAACAGGTACAGCATGGTAAAGAGGATAGCATCAATAACAGGTATAACAGGTACAGCATGGTAAAGAGGATAGCATCAATAACAGGTATAGCAGGTACAGCATGGTAAAGAGGATAGCATCAATAACAGGTATAACAGGTACAGCATGGTAAAGAGGATAGCATCAATAACAGGTATAACAGGTACAGCATGGTAAAGAGGATAGCATCAATAACAGGTATAGCATGGTAAAGAGGATAGCATCAATAACAGGTATAACAGGTACAGCATGGTAAAGAGGATAGCATCAATAACAGGTACAGCATGGTAAAGAGGATAGCATCAATGACAGGTATAACAGGTACAGCATGGTAAAGAGGATAGCATCAATAACAGGTACAGCATGGTAAAGAGGATAGCATCAATAACAGGTATAACAGGTACAGCATGGTAAAGAGGATAGCATCAATAACAGGTATAACAGGTACAGCATGGTAAAGAGGATAACATCAATGACAGGTATAACAGGTACAGCATGGTAAAGAGGATAGCATCAATAACAGGTACAACATGGTAAAGAGGATAGCATCAATAACAGGTACAACATGGTAAAGAGGATAACATCAATGACAGGTATAACAGGTACAGCATGGTAAAGAGGATAGCATCAATAACAGGTATAACAGGTACAGCATGGTAAAGAGGATAGCATCAATAACAGGTATAACAGGTACAGCATGGTAAAGAGGATAACATCAATGACAGGTATAACAGGTACAGCATGGTAAAGAGGATAGCATCAATAACAGGTACAACATGGTAAAGAGGATAGCATCAATAACAGGTACAACATGGTAAAGAGGATAACATCAATGACAGGTATAACAGGTACAGCATGGTAAAGAGGATAGCATCAATAACAGGTACAACATGGTAAAGAGGATAACATCAATGACAGGTATAACAGGTACAGCATGGTAAAGAGGATAGCATCAATAACAGGTATAGCAGGTACAGCATGGTAAAGAGGATAGCATCAATAACAGGTATAACAGGTACAGCATGGTAAAGAGGATAGCATCAATAACAGGTATAGCAGGTACAGCATGGTAAAGAGGATAGCATCAATAACAGGTATAGCAGGTACAGCATGGTAAAGAGGATAGCATCAATAACAGGTACAACATGGTAAAGAGGATAGCATCAATAACAGGTACAACATGGTAAAGAGGATAACATCAATGACAGGTATAACAGGTACAGCATGGTAAAGAGGATAGCATCAATAACAGGTATAGCAGGTACAGCATGGTAAAGAGGATAGCATCAATAACAGGTATAACAGGTACAGCGATAGCATGGTAAAGAGGATAGCATCAATAACAGGTATAGCAGGTACAGCATGGTAAAGAGGATAGCATCAATAACAGGTATAGCAGGTACAGCATGGTAAAGAGGATAGCATCAATAACAGGTATAACAGGTACAGCATGGTAAAGAGGATAGCATCAATAACAGGTATAACAGGTACAGCATGGTAAAGAGGATAGCATCAATGACAGGTATAGCAGGTACAGCATGGTAAAGAGGATAGCATCAATAACAGGTATAACAGGTACAGCATGGTAAAGAGGATAGCATCAATAACAGGTATAACAGGTACAGCATGGTAAAGAGGATAACTTTAAGTAGTCAGGATACCAGAGCATTGAAGAGGATAGCATCAAGACAGGTACAGCATGGTAAAGAGGATAGAGGAGGAAGCATGGGAGGATAGCATCAATAAAGGTACAGCATGGTAAAGAGGATAGCATCAATAACAGGTATAACAGGTACAGCATGGTAAAGGGATAGCATCAATAAAGGCAGCATGGTAAAGAGGATAGCATCAATAAAGGTACAGCATGGTAAAGAGGATAGCATCAATAACAGGAAGGTAAAAGGGCATCAAGACAGGATAAAGGTACAGCATGGTAAAGAGGAGCATCAATAAAGGCAGCATGGTAAGGAGGAGCATCAATAAAGGCAGGTACAGCATGGAAGAGGATAGCATCAAGGGGGAGGATAAAGGCAGCATGGTAAGGAGGAGCATCAATAAAGGTACAGCATGGTAAGGAGGAGCATCAATGACAGGTATAACAGGTACAGCATGGTAAAGAGGAGCATCAATAAAGGCAGCATGGTAAGGAGGATAGAATAACAGGTATAGGAGGAGCATGGTAAAGGGATAGCATCAATAACAGGATAAAGGTACAGCATGGTAAGAGGAGCATCAATAACAGGTATAACAGGTACAGATGGTAAAGAAGGATAGCAGGGTAGGAGGAGAAGGCAGGGTAAAGGATAGCAGAAGGCAGGTATAGCAGGTACAGCATGGTAAAGAGGATAGGGTAGGAGAGCAGAAGGACAACAACTCAGGGGAGGAGGAGGAAGAGGAGGAAGCAGGGGAGGAGAAGGCAGGGTAGGAGGAGAAGGCAGGGTAGGAGGAGAAGACAGGGTAGGAGGAGAAGACAGGGTAGGAGGAGAAGGCAGGGTAGGAGGAGAAGGCAGGGTAGTAGGAGAAGGCAGGGTAGGAGGAGAAGACAGGGTAGGAGGAGAAGGCAGGGGAGGAGGAGAAGACAGGGTAGGAGGAGAAGGCAGGGTAGGAGGAGAAGACAGGGTAGGAGGAGAAGGCAGGGTAGGAGGAGAAGACAGGGTAGCAGGAGAAGGCAGGGTAGGAGGAGAAGACAGGGTAGGAGGAGAAGGCAGGGAAGGAGGAGAAGGCAGGGTAGGAGGAGAAGGCAGGGTAGCAGGAGAAGGCAGGGAAGCAGGAGAAGGCATCCAAGGCAAAGGAAAGTCAGGTCTGTATGTCTGTGTGTTTGTCTGTGTAGATATACATAGCACTCTCCTGGGTGCCACTTAGAGGAGAGGTTATTAAGGTCACTCTAAACCTAAGTCAACCCATAATATCACTATGCCCTATGCCCTATGTCAACCCATAATATCACTATGGCCCTATGTCAACCCATAATAGCCCTATGTCATAATATCACTATGGCCCTATGTCAACCCATAATATCACTATGGCCCTATGTCAACTGGCCCTATGTTAACTCATAATATCACTATGGCCCTATGTCAACTCATAATATCACTATGGCCCTATGTCAACTCATAATATCACTATGGCCCTATGTCAACTATGTTTTTAAAAGTCAACGTAGAAAATAAGGAAAATGTTCTATTCATTCACTGATAGAATCCAGGCGTGCCAATAAACCAGACTACCTAAAGACAGTACTGTACTTTCAAAATGAGCTGTCCTGAACTAAAATACAAGTCCCAGTATGCATTTGCAGACTATTCCCTCCTGGTAACCATAGTGTGTGGTCATGGCAACAAAGACGTGTGCCAGTAGGTGGTACAGAGCCCCTCTGTCATTCTCATGGTACACGTGTCACTTCCTCCTTGCCCCGTCAATCTGGTGGTCTAACAACCTCCAGCAGATGGAGGCCCAGCAGGATGACATGGGGCAATGCCCTGAGCCTGTACCCCACACAGAGAACACTCTGCTGGGCTAAGAAGGGCCACAACACCGGGGGTAACCCATGGCCCGGCACATTTCTCTCCCACAGAGCAGACACACCTCTGGATGAAGACCTAAGCTAGAGGATGATTTATGAGAATAGCATATAATTAAATACAACAGTAATTCAATGTGTTTCTGTGGAGAACGGTATGGACGGATATCCACGCATAGAAGTAGAATCACTAGAATGGACATACCCACCCATGTTCTATGGTGCAGTGTCACTGCTGTGGTTGAAACGTACACAGTGGGTTATGATGAGGATCCATCTGAATTAGACCAGCTGGAGCACCACTGAGTCGACATGTGATCACAACGCCAGCAGAGGCAGTCATACAAACTTACCAAGTTTAGTATTTCTTATGTACCTCTGCCTCTTTACCTAAAAGGGATTGCTGACTGAAAGCAGTGTGCCACATATACCGTTATAAATACATAGGACCTATAGAGTCTAAGTTAGACCCTATGTAAAGCAGAGACATGAACACCATACCATATTGAAGCAATCAATTAAAGAAGTGATAAAGATGACCTGGGAATGAATAAGTGTGGTGTGGTGTGTGTGGTGTGTGTGTGTGTGTGTATGTGTGTGTGTGTGTGTGTAGTGTGTGTCATAATGATATTCAAAAGGAAACAGACCACCTGCTGAGCCAGGAGGAAGACTGTTCCTAAGCAACAGGAAACTCTTGTAAGATCCGTATAACGTCTTGGGAAATTCGGACCAAATCGGGATGCAGACAGGAATAACAACAGACTACAGACACCTTTAACTAGGCCGAGTTATGAGCCTGCTCTCTGGGTAGCCAGTTTCCAGTCTTTTACATTTCCTTTGTGATATTTTAGAAACTATTGTCTGACTTGTGATTCTACTCTCTGGGTAAAAGTCTCCTCGTCTACTAGGAGTTGAAACTTTTTCTACTTTATAATTTACTTTCCTCCCATCTAAGATTTTTAGGATTTATTCTGTGAATTCACTGAAATGTTTTAACCACATTTTAAATAGTAATATAACTACCAGCAATTATTCAAAAATGTGATGAAACATCTGATGTAAGCACTGCCAAAGTAATTTGAACCATCTCCTACAGCACCATGAGTCTCCTACAGCACCATGAGTCTCCTACAGCACCATGAGTCTCCTACAGCACCATGAGTCTCCTACAGCACAGCCCAGTGAGTCTCCTACAGCACCATGAGACTCCTACAGCACCATGAGTCTCCTACAGCACCATGAGACTCCTACAGCACCATGAGTCTCCTACAGCACCATGAGTCTCCTACAGCACCATGAGTCTCCTACAGCACCATGAGACTCCTACAGCACCATGAGTCTCCTACAGCACCATGAGACTCCTACAGCACCATGAGTCTCCTACAGCACCATGAGATAGCCCAGTGAGTCTCCTACAGCACCATGAGACTCCTACAGCACCATGAGACTCCTACAGCACCATGAGACTCCTACAGCACCATGAGACTCCTACAGCACCATGAGACTCCTACAGCACAGCCCAGTGAGACTCCTACAGCACCATGAGACTCCTACAGCACCATGAGACTCCTACAGCACAGCCCAGTGAGACTCCTACAGCACAGCACAGCCCAGTGAGTCTCCTACAGCACAGCGAGTCTCCTACAGCACCATGAGACTCCTACAGCACAGCGAGTCTCCTACAGCACCATGAGACTCCTACAGCGAGTCTCCTACAGCACCATGAGACTCCTACAGCAAAGCCCAGCGGGCACCATGAGACTCCTACAGCACCATGAGACTCCGACAGCACCAGAGTCTCCTACAGCACCATAAGAGTCTGATGTGGCGTTATGTCACGGTGTTGGGTGGGTAAGAGTCTGACGGGGCGTTATGTCGCGGTGTTGGTTGGGTAAGAGTCTGATCGTTATGTCAGGGTGTTGGGTGGGTAAGAGTCTGATGGGGCGTTATGTCAGGGTGTTGGGTGGGTAAGAGTCTGATGGGGCGTTATGTCGCGGTGTTGGGTGGGTAAGAGTCTGACGGGGCGTTTTTGTCGCGGTGTTGGGTGGGTAAGAGTCTGATGTGGAGTTAGGTCGTGGTGTTGGTGGGTAAGAGTCTGACGGGGCGTTTTTGTCGCGGTGTTGGGTGGGTAAGAGTCTGATGTGGAGTTAGGTCGTGGTGTTGGGTGGGTAAGAGTCTGATGGGGCGTTAGGTCGTGGTGTTGGAAGCGATCACTATTTTTGTTCATGGTGGTGGGGTACTTCGAACAAGAACACAAGACCAACGCATCTTTGCAACGTAGAGATTTATTTTTGAGGGGGGAAAAAAAAAGTACAATTGCTCGTCTTTACAAATACATCTAAGAAACAATTTTGAACTGAAAAAGAGCATTGTAAGAACGGGAAATAATGTTTTGTCATTGAAGAAAATGATCTATTAATGTAGATTAATGCACCCTATGTTGACAGCGGTCTAAATTCAGATTCATCGTTAACATACGAGTCCCACACAATTAGCACAAAACAACCGAGACAAAAGCTACATTTGTTAAGACATCAACAAAATATTGAGTAAGTGAAAATTCAGTACACATCGTTTTAAAACTTTTCAACAAAAAAAAAACAGTGAAACCAAAAATAACTGTCGTTCTCTGACAATACTATCGAGTATTCAACCCGTCGACTAGTCTGGCAAATTCCAATTATGTTATGACCTAGTAAATCAGAAATTAATAGCCAACAAAGAACATTTGTGCTCTTAACCTTCTGCGTGATAGTTGAGTAATTATATTTCTATTCAAATAATCCAACAATGCGAAAGCTCAAGTCTTACATGTTCCACGCAAAAGAAAAAGCATTTTTTTCATCATTTTCATGTTTTTGATACATGACACTAACAGTTACTGTACAATGCATGTATACATAGAATCAGAATGAATAGAATAGTCAGAGGTACTACACCCGTTCTATTCATTCTAAGTCTATGCATATATATAACTAAATGGTCTACTCAAGACACCAGACCACTTCTCCACTCAACATGCCAGCCATAGCCCTCTAAAACCAGATTTTCCTGATATAATCTGAACATTCCTGTAGAACTCAACTCTTAACTCCCTGTCATCTCTAGACGATAGACCTGTATCACTATTGACTATTCTACCCTGTCCAAATATTGTACTAGAAATTGTGACTTCCTGTTATTATACTAAAAAAAAAAAAAAAAAGTTTATTCTATTTATGACATCTATTGACATGTACTGTGACATGTACTGTGACATGTACTTGATGTTCCTCTTATCTTTTATTAGGTCTTATTATAGTTGCATTGTCCAGAAGGATCCGGTTAGCATTTCGTCAGACGATGTTTTCCATGTGTATCCTGTCCATACGAGTACCGTAATAAAAACACTAAACTATCCTGAAGAGACTAAGCTATTCTGTTCCCACAGAAGTTGTGAGGTTTTTTTTTTTGGTCAAAGTTATTGTGTTTTGTATGTACTCGAACCTGAGCTAGTTCCTTTAGCAAGCGTTAGCTGCATGTGTCTGACTGTGTCCATGTCTTCTTGATGCATCCCAAACACTCTCATACCCTTTTCTATACATCTCCATACAACCCCAAAGGCCACCTCACATCCCAACAGTTGACTGATTGACAGTGATTAGCTTTGGGCGTCCCAAACGGCACCCAATTCCCTTTATAGTGTACTACCTTTGGCGCAGCCGTAACCTGTCATCTGTTACACACTTCGGTATATCACAACGGTAACAGGAAGACATCTGACCCAATCTTCATTTTCCGTTCTGCTCTTCTTTATTACTCAAAGTATGTTGACATCATACCAAGATGCTTCACTCACACTCACACACACACACCGTAAACCACTGGGACAAAGAAATCCCAAAATCATTAGTCAACAGAACTTGTTCCGTAATCATCTGTTCTCTGGACAACACAATGAGGAGAGAAGAAGAGAGACAACCAATGAGCATCCACGTCCACGCACAGCACACACACGTCTGCATGCACAGGAAAGATGACACCTTTATGTCACGTTGTTTATTCCTGGTAACCAGCAGCTCTGGAAGGAGTAGGATGAAGATGCCGACATGTTGATCTTGGGTCCGTTTTGTGTTTTACTAAGACTCCGGGGAAGGTGTGCTGATCCTAGATCTGTGTCTATGGGACAACTCCTACCCTTTAACCAGTAAGGTATAGGTTGGAAGCCACCGAGGAGAATTCAGCAGAAGAGCAACATCGCCCTCTTGTGGAGACATTTGCAGCTACGTCCTTCGTGTCAACTGACAATGTCCCTGGTTGAAAAGAGATGACTGTCTGTCTAGTCGCCTGTGTTGTCGGTCTGTGTCTTTATCTGCAGCACTGTGGGCATTCCGTGGCAGAGGACTGAGAATGTCTTAGGACACCCACAGTAGAGTTCAGGGTATAGGGGCCGGGGGCCGGGGGCCTGGGAGGCGAGTCGATGCGTCTGTCTGTCCTCTCTCCTACCTGCTGAGGCGAAGCTTTATAGAGTTCTTCACCACTGGAATTGGGTTGGCTGGCAGGAGGGGCACATCAGACAGATCCGCACTGACCATTTGCTGAGGGAAGAGTAAGATAATCAAGTTGTAGTTTGGCTGCAAAACTAACAGACAGACCAAAGTGGAAATATAGACCGTATAGAAAATTATCTATACACTTTTCAGACATGAATTATGAAAGTGAGAGGCAGAGAGAGAGAGAAAAGACAGAGAGAGGCAGACAGAAAAATAGAGTGCATTGATACCTTAATATCTGCCTCCATCTTGCCTTCCCCTTCAGAAGCAGGCATCTCCTCGGACATACTGTCCTCATTGACCTGGGAACAGCAAGGCCCACAGAACAGTTTATCACAACTATCTAACCATGTTCACCTGACTCTTCTAAATCTAGCATTAATTAAAAAATATATGCTTCTTATAATATCATCAAGATGTAGCCAAACATATTCTGAAAAGATAGACTACAACAATGAATATATTTATACATGATGATGTGACACTATGGATAAGCTTGCTACGTGCCTGTGCCTCCACAGTGGTGCACTCCTCTCCGGCAGCTGCCCCATTCTCTGTTGTCCTAGTCTCTGGGACTGGGGAGGGGTCCCCTCCTCCAGCATCTCCTGGCGAGAGGTGCGGGGGCCGCTGGGGGGCCCTGGGCGGAGGGGGGGCCCATGGTGGGCGGAGGAGAGGGAGTCAATAAATGGCTTGTGGGGACTGTGTCTTCTGAAGGCTTTTTTTCTCAAAAGCTGAATCCTACAAAGGAAGAGAAGTTTATCCTGTTAGCATATTTAGTAGATCAATAAATGGACTCAAGTGTTTGAGGCAGTAAAGAACGTTAATGTATTCAGATGACTCTATATGTTAAGTAACGGTTTACTTTTTAAATTGGGTAACTTTATTAGTTACAGTGGGTTTGCCTTGTGACCAGAACTTGAATTAATGTAGTGGGTTTTTTTCAGGGGAACAGGGTTAACTGCCTTGGGGGGGGGTTATATGTTTGTCTTGCAGTGTACATGGCTAATTCAGCAGCACAGGAAAGCAGTGCCACAGAGGAGGAGGAAGTTGTGCTACCCACTAGGCTACCTGCTCTACCCACTAGGCTACCTGCTCTACCCACTAGGCTGCCTGCTCTACCCACTAGGCTGCCTGCTCTACCCACTAGGCTGCCTGCTCTACCCACTAGGCTGCCTGCTCTAACCACTAGGCTGCCTGCTCTAACCACTAGGCTGCCTGCTCTAACCACTACGCTGCCTGCTCTAACCACTAGGCTGCCTGCTCTAACCACTAGGCTGCCTGCTCTAACCACTAGGCTACCTGCTCTAACCACTAGGCTACCTGCTCTAACCACTAGGCTACCTGCTCTAACCACTAGGCTACCTGCTCTAACCACTAGGCTACCTGCTCTAACCACTAGGCTACCTGCTCTAACCACTAGGCTACCTGCTCTAACCACTAGGCTACCTGCTCTAACCACTAGGCTACCCGCTTCCTAGTAAGTAGACTATCTTCGGTAGCTCGTTCTTGCTCCTCCCGACAGTCAAACAAACAGATTTCTTTAATGAAAGTAATGCAAGATAATATAGTGTTACTTTATTTTATTTTTTATCCCAACACTGCCCACTACTATGCCAGAAATAAGAGACAAATCTGTAGACAGAAGAGAGGCGTCTCAAAATGACAGTAAAAAGCCTGAATAAAACATATAGGGAATATACATTTCCAGGTGTTAGAATGGCCAAGTCAAAGTCCAGACCTGAATCCAATCGAGAATCTGTGGAAAGAACTGAAAACTGCTGTTCACAAATGCTCTCCATCTAACCTCACTGAGCTCGAGCTGTTTTGCAAGGAGGAATGGGAAAAAATGTCAGTCTCTCGATGTGCAAAACTGATAGAGACATACCCCAAGCGACTTACAGCTGTAATCGCAGCAAATGGTGGCGCTACAAAGTATTAACTTAAGGGGGCTGAATAATTTTGCACGCCCAATTTTTCAGTTTTTGATTTGTTAATTAAAAAAGTTTGAAATATCCAATAAATGTCGTTCCACTTCATGATTGTGTCCCACTTGTTGTTGATTCTTCACAAAAAAATACAGTTTTATATCTTTATGTTTGAAGCCTGAAATGTGGCAAAAGGTTGCAAAGTTCAAGGGGGCCAAATACTTTCGCAAGGCACTGTACATTTCACAGTATTATCGGTAAACTCCTGGCTACACAATGAAGATGGAATTTCTCTACTGGAACAATTAAAGATTGAATACCTCAGCATCTGATTTGAACCTCTTCCTCTCTTCCTGCATAGGGGAGCCAGGTCTCTTCACAGCTGGGGCCTCTGGCTGGCTGGCTGCAGCCGCAAGGGGACTTGGAGGGGGACCTAGTGGGCCACACTTCACTGGGGTTGACGTGGGCACAGTGGCTGGCATGGCCGTGGGGGATGGCACAGACATACTGTTGTCACTGTCTAACGATAGGTCCAGACTACTGTCATTCATCTGACGAAGCCCCTCTGTCGAGTGCTGGAGGACAGAACAAAACGACACTGGTTACAACTCAATACCGCAAGCAAGCAATCAGTCAGCTAAGAGACGGTGTGAAAAGCAGAATATAAAACTCTATAAATGAGTGTTACACCTCTATTGTTAACAAGGAGCAGACTAAATAATTAAATGACATGTAGCTACAGTAGGAAGTCGTACCTTCCTGCGTTTGGGCATGACCAGGTTGGGCAGGAGCTGGTGAAGTTGTCTCCTCTTCACATGCATGGCCTGGATCTTCATGTCCGCCTCAAACATCTTGCTGTTCATCGCCTGCCGGTACACTGCAGGAAGCATTTAGAAAATATCACTTTTTAATATAACATTAGCATGCTAGTTTGTGTCAAATAATAGAGTGAGATACAAGCGCAGAGAACATGACAAATATTGTTTTCAAATTCTACATTCCTCAGTTGAATTGAGTAAGGTGATTTTATACCCGTGTCAGTAAAGGACTGGATGTCAATGGTCAGGTCAACGTTGAGGTTCTCTGATGCCTCCATCTTCTTAAAGATAACCCCTATCACCCACATGGTGCTGACCTCCTCTCTGGAAACGACAAGACAGGTGAGGAAAAAGTCCATTAAGAGCTTACTACAACCTTGCATACTAGTATAATAAACTCACTTCTCCTTGCTTTCCTTGGGTCCAGGGAATGACTGGGGGTTGACATGGGCCAACGTTATGAACTCATTCTTCTCCAGGTTTCCTACTAATATCCTGATCTTAGACTCAACCAGACCAACCCTGCCAGGAGAGAGAAAAACAGCACTTTTCCTAATGTATTCCCTAACAGTAGGTGAATAAAGGCTTTAAAAGAGTAACATTGAAATTGATTCACATGTAATAGACCATGTCTCCACCCTCATTCAGTCAGTCAGTCATATAATCTCACCCAAAGGTTTTCCAGCCCCCCCCCCCCCACACACACAGTCAGTACTCACCACTCCAGGTGCTGCTTCTCGGTGGGGGCGCTTGCTAGCAACACAATATAATGCCTTGGAACATAAGAGACAGAACATTACCATAACACCCTAAAGACAGCAGCCAGGAAACGAACCCAGGCAACGAACCCAGGCTAGGACCCCAGGCTAGGAACCCCTAAAGAAAGCAGCCAGGCAACGAACCCAGGCTAGGAACCCCTAAAGACAGCAACCAGGCAACGAACCCAGGCTAGGAACCCCTAAAGACAGCAGCCAGGCAACAAACCCAGGCTAGGAACCCCTAAAGACAGCAGGCAGGAAACGAACCCAGGCTAGGAGAGCCCCAGGCTAGGAACCCCTAAAGACAGCAGCCAGGCAACGAACCCAGGCTAGGAACCCCTAAAGACAGCCCCAGGAAACGAACCCAACCCAGGCTAGGAACCCCTAAAGACAGCAGCCAGGAAACGAACCCAGGCTAGGAGAGCCCCAGGCTAGGAGAGCCCCAGGCTAGGAACCCCTAAAGACAGCAGCCAGGCAACGAACCCAGGCTAGGAACCCCTAAAGACAGCAGCCAGGAAACGAACCCAGGCTAGGAACCCCTAAAGACAGCAGCCAGGAAACGAACCCAGGCTAGGAGAGCCCCAGGCTAGTAGAGCCCCAGGCTAGGAAGCCCTAAAGACAGCAACCAGGCAGCGAACCCAGGCTAGGAGAGCCCCAGGCTAGGAGAGCCCCAGGCACAGAGGGGCCCGGACCAGATCACCCAGTCCTCGCCACCACCCTACAGCAGGTCATGGAAATATGTTAATTTCTAAAAACACACTTTATCAAACTAAAACAGCTAAAAAAAAACTACAAATAAATTACCAAAGGTCTGTGTTTTAAAAGGCAATAAACTACATTGTCCTAAACTGAAGTCTTTCACACAAACATGTCACAGTAAGAGCAACAAACGCTCCATAACAAACTAGCCAGAGTAAAGCCCAATCGCACTACCAAGATAATTCATTCACCAAACCCTCTTCACGTCAACTTGAGAACGAACTTAATTTAGTGTAAAATATATCTTCCACGATATTCAAGTATACTGAAAGTCACTATTATTACACTAACTGCACAAACATATTCACTTACATGTCTTGTCTGCCTAAATGTACAATCTCCATGCAGTTATCACAGTAGCACCAAGCATAGTCATGTCCTACTGTATACTCTGCCTTGCACCGGTTGAAAACCACACTACCTCACTGTTAGTCCAATCACAGGAGCTCGTTTCCGATCAGTTCCCACGGAGGTTAGAATATTATAAAATAGGATTACATTACCAAGCAGATGAATGGAAAAGGATAAGATATTTCATTTCCGGGCCACGTTGAAAATAAAAGGTCTGAGCCCAGGACAAATGATGGATTTATTCAAACAACAGTACAGAGAAACGGGTGTAGTAATCAGCAGGATGGTCTGGTTATGACACATGTTCATCAAGCCTGATGTGGAAACAGTCTAACCTGGATAACAATCAAAGCATAACAACATCTGTCTCCTCTAACTCTGCAGTCCAATCCACAGGCTGGATTTATTTTAAAATCACTTTTAATTGGATCCATTTTTTTTTCAGGCTCTCCAGTGCTGTCAAATGACTGTCCAGAATGTGCTGGTGCATTTGGTCCTTTCCTCTGTCAGCAACTCAAAAGGATGAGAAGAGGTGCTTAAGCCAGGGTGTGCTTAAGGCAATTACACATCAACATGTTCTGACACTTCTCTGTCAAACAAAAGGTTTCTGGATCAAACTGATTTCCCAAAAGACTTGAGGGGATTTGATTTCAAATAGAGAGCCTCGGGAATAGAAGATTTTGGTAGAAGAAAGGGGATTGGAACAAGTCAATCTAGAACACTTAAAAGGAGGGGACTGGGCAGAAAAACAATCAGCCTTCTGGAAATAGATCTACATGTTGATTGGGGCTGCAAGAGGAGGAATGTCTCTCCACCAAGGACAAGGCCTCTTCAGTAACATAATTGTTGCCACTGTACAAGGCTAGCTTCATGCTCTTTGCATATTAACTGATCAACCTATTAACAAAATTATCTTTTCATCTTTACATCCCCCCCCCCCACCCCACCACTTCAGATTTCAACATTCAAGTACATTTCTCAAGATTGAGCAGAACTGATAAGAGGAAGAGGATGTGGTACCCACATGTATAGAATGAAACAAAGATCCAATGCCTTAAATCTTGTATTCTTCACATGGCTTCCTGCTAATGTTGTGCTGCTACAACTTACGGATTTTTGATCAAAACTTGATAAGAAAAAAAAAAAAAAAAACATCTACAAAATGAAGACTAACAAGAAATACATAGTGCAAATGTTTAACTAAAGCATTTTATTTGGGGAAGTAGATGTACAGTATAATAAGAACCTTACAGCTGAAGTACCTACCTTTAGTAAGATATTAAAATATACAAAACATCAAATATTGAGTGGTGCTTACATTAGAGAGCACAGTCTATAGGTAATAGCAGTGACTATACTGGACTTCAGGAGGCTGTGCATAGCATTAACATTGTAGGTCTTTACGATCATCGTTTTGAGAATCAGAGAGGGTGCTTAGGGCAGAAGAAAGCATCTTTTGAGTCTGGTCTAAGCCTGAAGTGTTTATTTAATAACACAAATAAAATCAAACTGAATGAGTGGATTACATATACACAGAGGAACAAGAGAACGTCACATTTACTGAAAAAGGTGCGAGTGAGGTGGTCGGTGTATTTTGAAAATGAAATCTTTATTGAAATAGTTGGTTTGTCTCACCATGCGTGTCCCACAGGATAAGCTGCTTAATACATACTTGTATTTCTGAAAGAAGTTTGGTGCTTCAAATAGTTTGGACCACTCTGCTTTACTCTGCAAAATTTCATCTGTGATGGCCAGACCTGTAGAGGGAAGGAAAACGTGTTGACCAAAACGGAAGGAGAACCCAAAGGAAAAACCTACAGATGAGGCAACGTAGCGAAGGCTACAATGAAGACAGCCGTGAGGGAACCCCTTGAGAAAAGACACCCGAAGGAGGCTGAATTTACTTGACATAAACTAGTTACATTTGATGCAACTTCTCTTTCTCACATCAATGGATCATTTATGTGAATGTTGGGAGTATGCATCTTGCTCAAGTCTCTGAAATTAGGACTCTGGCCTGAAGGGTTTTGTATGAAGGGCATCCAGTTCCAGAGAGACTGGACCTAAGAGTGGATGCAACAGTTTGTGTGTAAAGTTAGAATTCGAGACGGCTTTACGGACCCTGTTTGAACTCGTCCACCATGACGGCACGCGTAGAGGCAGAGACGTTGTAGGTAGAGTTCTGCTGGGGGTAGGCTGGTGTGATGATGGGCATCAGGTGGTACCGGTCACTGGGGGTCACCTGGAACAGCAGTTAGAGGACACTCAGAGCCAATCAAAAACCTCCAATACACGCAGAAGGGGTCACTTGGTACGATGGTTACACACATTCTCAGAGTTCTATCTTGATAATAGTGTTATGAAGCATCTAATGCAGTTGAATCAAATGTGTTTGTACTGGAACAGATGAAAGAAGTGGGACTGACAGATGTTACAGGGAAAAAAAACCACTGGCTCTAGACTTTACACGGTTAACACCATGGGATACGTCCTGGAGGAACAGGGTTAATTAACCACCTGTGTTTATTGGATTTCCCTTAACTTGACAGCTCTGCAGGTAAAATGCTTGAGGTGGTTAAGTTCATGACCGTCCTTGATGTAGTCAGTGTTGCTCAGGACCGGACTGGTAACAGTTTAAACACGTGTCGTAGTTATGATCAACATTACCCCGGGGTCAGACTGGCAGGTTCAACATTATGATCAACATTACCCTGGGGTCCCAGACTGGCAGGTTCAACATTATGATCAACATTACCCTGGGGTCCCAGACTGGCAGGTTCAACATTATGATCAACATTACCCTGGGGTCCCAGACTGGCAGGTTCAACATTATGATCAACATTACCCTGGGGTCCCAGACTGGCAGGTTCAACATTACCCCGGGGTCCCAGACTGGCAGGTTCAACATTATGATCAACATTACCCTGGGGTCCCAGACTGGCAGATTCAACATTATGATCAACATTACCCTGGGGTCCCAGACTGGCAGGTTCAGGTTGCAGTCCTCTGGCTGCTTCAGGAGAACAGGGTTGGGCCATTCCCTGCATTAACACAACTCCAGTTTAGTGTGAGGATACAGACCAGGTAATACCAGTAGGTCGGGCAACCCCACTACACCAGTCAGTCACCCCTTTAGACACACATCATCTTGTGTTCCTAAGGAAAACAGCAGTAATAGAGCTGCCACAAGCACCAAGGAGTGAGAAACACGTGTTCACGGATCATACACACTTCAGACTAGAGGTCGACCGATTATGATTTTTCAACGCCGATACCGATTATTGGAGGACCGAAAAAAGCCGATACCGATTAATCGGTCGATTAAAATTTTTTTTTAAATTTGTAATAATGACAATTACAACAATACTGAATGAACACTTATTTGAACTTAATATAATACATCAATAAAATCAATTTAGCCTCAAGTAAATAATGAAATATGTTCAATTTGGTTTACATAATGCAAAAACAAAGTGTTGGAGAAGAAAGTAAAAGTGCAATATGTGCTATGTAAGAAAGCTAACGTTTCAGTTCCTTGCTCAGAACATGAGAACATATGAAAGCTGGTGGTTCCTTTTAACATGAGTCTTCAATATTCCCAGTTAATACGTTTTAGGTTGTAGTTATTATAGGAATTATAGGACTATTTCCCTCTATACCATTTGTATTTCATTAACCTTTGACTATTGGATGTTCTTATAGGCTCTTTAGTATTGCCAGTGTAACAGTATAGCTTCCGCCCCTCTCCTCCCTGGGCTCGAACCAGCAACACAACGACAATTAGCGCGCGCTACCTAGCTAGCCATTTCACTTCGGTTACACGAGCCTCATCTCGGGAGTTGATAAGCTTGAAGTCATAAACAGCGCAATGCTTGACGTACAGGACGAGCTGCTGGCAAAACGCACGAAAGTGCTGTTTGAATGAATGTTTATGCGCCTGCTTCTGCCGACCGCGCTCAGTCAGATACTTGTATGCTTGTATGCTCAGTCAGATTATATGCAACGCAGGACATGCTAGATAATATCTAGTAATATCATCAACCATGTGTAGTTAACTAGTGATTCTGATTATTTTTTATAAGATAAGTTTATTGCTAGCTAGCAACTTACCTTGGCTTACTGCATTCGCGTAACAGGCAGTCTCCTTGTGGAGTGCAATGAGAGGCAGGTAGTTATTGCGTTGGACTAGTTAACTGTAAGGTTGCAAGATTGGATCCCCCGAGCTGACAAGGTGAACATCTGTCGTTCTGCCTCTGAACAAGGCAGTTAACAAGGCATTGAACAAGCCTCTGAACAAGGCATTGAAAATAAGACCGATTTCCGATTGTTATGAAAACTTGAAATCGGCCCAAATTAAATCGGCCATTCCCATTAATCGGTCGACCTCTACTTCAGACTAAAGAGAAACAAAGAAATCTCCTTCAAAAAGACAGAACAATTCAACGGCCATGAGAAACAGGTCACAGAGCACATCCGAATGGAGAGCGACTGCTTACCATTTGGAGAAGACGAGAAAGAACTTGTGTACGAGGGTGGAGGCCACAGCGTTGGGGTAGAGCTGGCAGGTCCTGGCTACCAGCATGGCCCAGGAGACTCCACCCAGGAAGCCCAGGATGTTACTGTAGATGTTATGACCTGGAGGAGAACAATAACATAACATTAGGTGTATATATATAAAATGGTGTTGGGTAGAGCTGGCAGGTCCTGGCTACCAGCATGGCCCAGGAGACTCCACCCAGGAAGCCCAGGATGTTAGTGTCTATCACTGTAGATGTTATGACCTGGGGGAGGGGTGGTGGTGTCCAGCACGGTAGATGATTTGACCTGGGGGGGGGGGGTGTGTCCAGCACTGTAGATGTTATGACCTGGGGGGGGGTGGTGTCCAGCACTGTAGATGTTATGACCTGGGGGGTAGGTGTATAGCACTGTAGATGTTATGACCTGGGGGGTAGGTGTATAGCACTGTAGATGTTATGACCTGGGGGGTAGGTGTCTATCACTGTAGATGTTATGACCTGGGGGGGTAGGTGTCTATCACTGTAGATGTTATGACCTGGGGGTAGGTGTATAGCACTGTAGATGTTATGACCTGGGGAGGACGGTGTATAGCACTGTGGATGTTATGACCTGGGGGGGTGTGTCCAGCGCTGTAGATGTTATGACCTGGGGGTAGGTGTATAGCACTGTAGATGTTATGACCTGGGGGGTAGGTGTATAGCACTGTAGATGTTATGACCTGGGGGGCGTGTGTCCAGCGCTGTAGATGTTATGACCTGGGGGGTAGGTGTATAGCACTGTAGATGTTATGACCTGGGGGGGTAGGTGTATAGCACTGTAGATGTTATGACCTGGGGGGCGTGTGTCCAGCGCTGTAGATGTTATGACCTGGGGGGTAGGTGTATAGCACTGTAGATGTTATGACCTGGGGGGGTAGGTGTATAGCACTGTAGATGTTATGACCTGGGGGGTAGGTGTCTATCACTGTAGATGTTATGACCTGGGGGGTAGGTGTATAGCACTGTAGATGTTATGACCTGGGGAGGACGGTGTATAGCACTGTGGATGTTATGACCTGGGGGGGCGTGTGTCCAGCGCTGTAGATGTTATGACCTGGGGGGTAGGTGTATAGCACTGTAGATGTTATGACCTGGGGGGTAGGTGTATAGCACTGTAGATGTTATGACCTGGGGGGTAGGTGTATAGCACTGTAGATGTTATGACCTGGGGGTAGGTGTCTATCACTGTAGATGTTATGACCTGGGGGTAGGTGTATAGCACTGTAGATGTTATGACCTGGGGAGGACGGTGTATAGCACTGTGGATGTTATGACCTGGGGGGGTAGGTGTCTATCACTGTAGATGTTATGACCTGGGGGGTAGGTGTATAGCACTGTAGATGTTATGACCTGGGGAGGACGGTGTATAGCACTGTGGATGTTATGACCTGGGGGCGTGTGTCCAGCGCTGTAGATGTTATGACCTGGGGGTAGGTGTATAGCACTGTAGATGTTATGACCTGGGGGTAGGTGTATAGCACTGTAGATGTTATGACCTGGGGAGGACGGTGTATAGCACTGTGGATGTTATGACCTGGGGGCGTGTGTCCAGCGCTGTAGATGTTATGACCTGGGGGTAGGTGTATAGCACTGTAGATGTTATGACCTGGGGGGTAGGTGTATAGCACTGTAGATGTTATGACCTGGGGGGGCGTGTGTCCAGCGCTGTAGATGTTATGACCTGGGGGTAGGTGTATAGCACTGTAGATGTTATGACCTGGGGGTAGGTGTATAGCACTGTAGATGTTATGACCTGGGGGTAGGTGTATAGCACTGTAGATGTTATGACCTGGGGGGTAGGTGTATAGCACTGTAGATGTTATGACCTGGGGGGTAGGTGTATAGCACTGTAGATGTTATGACCTGGGGGTAGGTGTCTATCACTGTAGATGTTATGACCTGGGGGTAGGTGTCTATCACTGTAGATGTTATGACCTGGGGGTAGGTGTATAGCACTGTAGATGTTATGACCTGGGGGGTAGGTGTATAGCACTGTAGATGTTATGACCTGGGGAGGACGGTGTATAGCACTGTGGATGTTATGACCTGGGGGGGCGTGTGTCCAGCGCTGTAGATGTTATGACCTGGGGGGTAGGTGTATAGCACTGTAGATGTTATGACCTGGGGGGTAGGTGTATAGCACTGTAGATGTTATGACCTGGGGGGTAGGTGTATAGCACTGTAGATGTTATGACCTGGGGGTAGGTGTATAGCACTGTAGATGTTATGACCTGGGGAGGACGGTGTATAGCACTGTGGATGTTATGACCTGGGGGGGCGTGTGTCCAGCGCTGTAGATGTTATGACCTGGGGGGTAGGTGTATAGCACTGTAGATGTTATGACCTGGGGGGGCGTGTGTCCAGCGCTGTAGATGTTATGACCTGGGGGTAGGTGTATAGCACTGTAGATGTTATGACCTGGGGGTAGGTGTATAGCACTGTAGATGTTATGACCTGGGGGGTAGGTGTATAGCACTGTAGATGTTATGACCTGGGGGAGGACGTGTCTATCACTGTAGATGTTATGACCTGGGGGGAGGGAGGGGGTGTCCAGCACTGTAGATGTTATGACCTGGGGAGGACGGTGTATAGCACTGTAGATGTTATGACCTGGGGGGGCGTGTGTCCAGCGCTGTAGATGTTATGACCTGGGGAGGACGGTGTATAGCACTGTAGATGTTATGACCTGGGGGGGCGTGTGTCCAGCGCTGTAGATGTTATGACCTGGGGGGAGGACGTGTCTATCACTGTAGATGTTATGACCTGGGGGGAGGGAGGGGGTGTCCAGCACTGTAGATGTTATGACCTGGGGGTAGGTGTATAGCACTGTAGATGTTATGACCTGGGGGAGGACGTGTCTATCACTGTAGATGTTATGACCTGGGGGGGTAGGTGTATAGCACTGTAGATGTTATGACCTGGGGGGTAGGTGTCTATCACTGTAGATGTTATGACCTGGGGGGGTAGGTGTATAGCACTGTAGATGTTATGACCTGGGGGGGTAGGTGTCTATCACTGTAGATGTTATGACCTGGGGGAGGACGTGCCAAGATGGCAGGATAGAGGCAAGCGAGTCGTAGATACATTTTATGGGAAAGTATACCAGTAGATTCACATGTGATGGTAATTGAGCCATTTGGTACAGGTGAGAGAAACACAAAGACCTAATAAGGGCATTACATCAATGACCACAAGGCACCAGTGTAATTTTTCTGATTTTGTAATTCAAAAGGCAATTCCTTGATAGTTCTGCCTTACCTCCCAATAAACTTGGAAATGCTTATATCTATCTAGTTTCTAAAGATCACCAAAATGTTGGTGGGGCTGGGGATGTTTTGGATTGGGCTTAGTTATGCACTTGGCCTATTATACAAGCCAGTGAGTGACTCCACGGCAGTTGTTCCCACAGGACAAAACATGATTGGACAGTTGGTTGCCAGGCAGCGTATGCAAGCCAAACAAATTCACCATGGCCACGAGGGGCGTGGTCTGTCCTGTGTAAAAAAAATGCCATGACTCAGTTTATTTTAGAGGCTAATCCTGTTTAGGGAATAGGACCTGAAGGCTGTCAGTCTGGGCCCAGTGTGTTGACATGTCATTCGTAGATCGTTTGTGTGAACAGAGGACAAGGTGAGAAAGAGAGAATCCCACCTGCCTAGCCACAACAGTGTTACACAGCAAGACGTACAAACTGATATAGTACAGGGACCGACTCAAAACACACAAGTACAGACACATACACACGCTTACAGGAGATGCCGACTCAACAGTTGTTTCCACCAAGGCAAATGATTGTACTCCTATGCTTGACGCTACGCAACACTACACAGATCCAACTCACGTTTAGCCCACAGCTTGATGGTCCTCAGTGTCAGTCTGAAGTTCTCAATGTTGGGCACAAGATGGAGGATTTCATCTGTAACTCTACAACCTGACAACAACAACAAAAACATCCAAGTCATTATCACTCACAATAGACAGAGGGGGATAACATAGACAATGCAGATTACTTGAAATTCTACAACACAGTGGATGCTTTCAACTAAGTGTAGGTAGGGTCAGAGGTGAGCCAACAACCAATTGTTAGACCTTATGTTTTTAACATGGATCCGATATCAACATCAGTGAAGTGGAGAAACCATGCAGCAGATGATTTTTATCTAAAGCGACATACATTCTACCATGTGACCCCCAGCGATAATATTGAACCCACAACAGCGGCACCCTTTTTACCAACTGAACCACATCAGGACCGGAGAGCTCAGGAGATATAAAGAGCTGTGTTACCATTGAGGCTCCTAATGCAGCGTATGTCAAGGTTCTTCAGCAACCCGTCATCTCGAAGGTCCAGATTCTCTGGGATGGTTTGCAAAGCTAACCGGGCAAACAGGATATCGATCTAGAAATACGCAAAACTCATTGGACATTTAAAAAAAGCCGCAAATCTCAATTCACATTGAATGTCCTGAACCAATTTCACATTTAGGCCTATAATGAAATCATAAACAATAAATACTTTCAAATGTCATACCTCAATGCCGTCGAAAGACAGCTTTATCACAGGGACAAATGCCTCCTCAACAGCCTGGGGGTGAAAAAAAAAGAAGAGTTGATGAACAATCTGCACCTCAACTTTTGGGAACACATCTTCCCCTCCTAGTCTACCAACACCAGAATCGCAAATACATTGCCTTAATTCCTCGCGTCCTCTTCTCACCACCTTCTCAAAACCTATTGGATACGAAGGTCAGAGGGGCGGGGCCTCTTACCTTCTCATCAAATGGTATTTGTCACATGCGCCAAATACAACCGGTGTAGACCTTACAGTGAAATGTTTACTTACAAGCCCTTAACTCTATTTCTTATACAGGGTATTACGGTACAGAGTCAATGTGGAGGCTATATACAGGGGGGTACCGGTACAGAGTCAATGTGGAGACTATATACAGGGTATTACGGTACAGAGTCAATGTGCTGGGGTATATACAGAGGGTACAGGTACAGAGTCAATGTGGAGACTATATACAGGGTATTACGGTAAAGAGTCAATGTGGAGACTATATACAGGGTATTACGGTAAAGAGTCAATGTGGAGACTATATACAGGGTATTACGGTACAGAGTCAATGTGCGGGGGTATATACAGGGTATTACGATACAGAGTCAATGTGCGGGGGTATATACAGGGTATTACGGTACAGAGTCAGTGTGGAGGGGTATATACAGGGTATTACGGTACTGAGTCAATGTGGAGGCTATATACAGGGGGTACCGGTTAGTCGATGTACAAAATGGGGTTTGAGAAGAGGAAAGAAGACACAAGGAATGAAGGCAATGTAAATGAGATGGTCCAGATACCCACCCTCAAATCTTTGACCTCCTCCTGCTCCTTCAGCTTGTCCAGGAACGAGGAGAAGAAGTCTGTTCTCTCCACATGCCGAGGAGCCACACACAGGGCATCAATGTCAGCACCTACACAAGGACAAGACACAACAATCAAAGTTCATTGTGATAAAGAGTTGTGAAAATGTTTTACCTATGCAGTGCGCCCAGGCTGTTTTTAATAAGTATATTATATAGCGTATTATATAGTATATTATACAGTGCTTTTCAAAGAGAATGTCAAAGGAACTTTAAAAACCAAACCGGAGAAAATGTTGCTATTGGACAAGTCCTCCTTAGATTAGAGGACAACATCAAAAATGGAAAGGTTGACCGTACAATAGTGCCGCCTACCTTCAGTGTGAACTCCTGACCTGTAGGTTCCCAAATGTGTTAACCACAACTCAACAACCTGTATCCCTCCTAAAAATGACACAATTACCTTTAGTGTGGACTCCTAACCTGTAGGACCCAAATGTGAAGATCTTCCCTCCAACCGTTTCAATCACTGAGGCAGGCAGATTCTAGGAGGACAAAAAACAAAACAAAAAGTACATTCAAGTCATTATAACCTGCTGCCTTAGGGTAGGCAACACTGCCTTAGGGTAGGCAACACTGCCTTAGGGTAGGCAACACTGCCTTAGGGTAGGCAACACTGCCTTAGGGTAGGCAACACTGCCTTAGGGTAGGCAACACTGCCTTAGGGTAGGCAACACTGCCTTAGGGTAGGCAACACTGCCTTGTTGTAATATCATCCATGTCCCAAATGGCACCCATTTCCATTCATAGTGCAAAACCCTGGTCAAAAGAAGTAGTACACGAAGAAGGGAACATTTGGGACACGTCCATTGATCACCAGACCCCTGCTGGAGCAGAGAGAACCGCCGGGAGGAGGAAGTAAAATCCCACCTTTGTCTCACTGACGTCACGGATCCATTCCTTCACCAGTGTGTTCAGTTTTCCCAACACGTGTATTCTATGGAAAACAAGGCGTGATTTTAGAGGAAGTCTTTGGTATTTTGACAATAAAAAAACGTTTCAAAAAATCTTAACTAAACTAGTATGGCACTTTTTAACCACAAATACAGTCTACCTAGTACTGACCAAAACACCAACCTAAGAAGTTCCTTATTTTTTATTTATTTAACCAGGCAAGTCAGTTAAGAACAAATTGTTATTTTCAATGACGGCATAGGAACAGTGGGTTAACTGCCATGTTCAGGGGCTGAACGACAGATTTTTACCTTGTGAACTCGGGGATTCGATCTTGCAACCTTTCGGTTACGAGTCCAACACTAACCACTAAGCTACCTGCCGCCCCACCAGCCAAGAATAATTGGCTGATGTACTGGCGAGATATCGGATCCAGTTATTATCCTCATATTACCACCACCACCCCTCCTAAACGGCCTCATTCTACCACCACCACCCCCCCTAATAGGCAGCATCCTACCACCACCACCCCTAATAGGCCTCAACCTACCACCACCACCCCTAATAGGCCTCATCCTACCACCACCACCCCTAATAGGCCTCATCCTACCACCACCACCCCTAATAGGCCTCATCCTACCACCACCACTTCTCCTCCTAATAGGCCTCATCCTACCACCACCACTTCTCCTCCTAATAGGCCTCATCCTACCACCACCACTACTTCTCCTAATAGGCCTCATCCTACCACCACCACCACCACTACTTCTCCTAATAGGCCTCATCCTACCACCACCACCACTACTACTTCTCCTAATAGGCCTCATCCTACCACCACCACCACTACTTCTCCTAATAGGCCTCATCCTACCACCACCACCACCACTACTTCTCCTAATAGGCCTCATCCTACCACCACCACCCCTAATAGGCCTTGATGAAACGTGTGTCCATTCTAACATGACAATTTAGCCTAGTAGTGACACCCATCTTACCTGCGCTGTAGTTCCAGCTCCTCTTCAAACACCCCGTATGGTTTCAGGGCCTCAGTCAGCCTGTGTGTGAGGACCAGGTCAGCCTCCTTGGCTTGGACCAGGCTGATAGGAGAAGTGATCCCATAATGCTTAGGTGTTTCCCGACCCAACAACACGTGGTTTGTAGACGGACTGAAAACAGATGTGGTTGTGATCAGAATAAGACGACTTTATAGCCATGCAACAAAATGTTACTAGGAATTTCTCTTGGTGGTTGTGCAAAGAAACACACTTATAAAGGATTTGAATATCAATTTAAAAACATATACCTGATAACCTGTACAGAAAGGGTTCAATGGTATCAAAAAACACATCGTGAGCTACAACTGCTGCTCGTACTGTGTGCTTTTAGCTTATTTCTATGCTGATTTACATATCTACGTTGCTTGCTGTGGTTTATTTTGATGTGGTAGAAAGTATACGTCTAAAATGTTGGCCTCTTGGTAAAAACATGTACATGTATTCTTCTCATGCCTCATACCTTTATAGTCAAAAGTCTTTTGACAGTGTTTGGGTGTAAAGCACCAACAAGGAAATCATCATCAACTTGGTAACCTATCGTACAGTTTCATGTTGACATGACATTGTAAAGGCGAAAGATGATGTTTTGCATGTCTTATTGTGTCCCATTACAATGAACAACAACAACAAAAGTAGGTACTCAAGACTCCCAAAACGTGATTTGTCTTCTGCAATTATGATGGCATCTGCTATAGCTTCATGTCAGAGACGGCAAAAAAAACGTGTGTGACTTAAGTAGTCTACCAGAAGAATATGATCATGTTATGGTTGAGAAAATTATAAAACTAGTAACTTTACATCTTACAGACAACATGCAATATTGCAAATGTTCTGTCACGTACACGGATGACTATTTAACTAAGTGAACTACTTCTGCGGATATGCATTTACACGTCAACAACATGGACTCTAGTAAAACCAGGTAGTTAGCAGTCAATTGTGATTTGGTAGCTAGTTTGGTGGTACATGTGACCACAAAATAGCACATTTACTGCTGTGCCGAATTGTGGCGTGTTAGCTAAAAATAACTAACGGTAGCGAGCGTTGCTATGCTAACTAGCTAAACGTTAACATGACTAAACTACAACATGTAGCTAACTGACTAAACGTTAACATTAATAAACTGCGTGTAGCTATGTAGCTAACTAGCTTGATGCAGTTTGCAACTTTTCAAGACCTCTTAAAATGTCTAGCCTATGTCAGTCCTAAGTAACATTAGCTTAGCCAATAGTCTAAAAACAAATGTGCTCCATCTTGTTTCAAAGCCATTTCCCACTACACAACCTGCTAGCTCTTCTTTCTTTTTCTTTCTCTTTCTTTCTTTTTGTTGCAAACAAGGACTGGCAACCTCGCATCGGTAGGCCCAATCAATCCCCTTTCCAAACACACTCAGTACAGTGTCCAAGGGAGATACTTACAAGGGCATTGTAACAACTTCCAGCAATTTTCCAATCAGCCCCCCGCCCCCAAAAAATAATCCCTTCTCATACTCGTTTTATCATTTTTCATCAAATTTAGCTAACTAGCCAGCGATGTTATTTCTTTACCCGGCAACCAATCAGTGGAAACTTGGCCCTTTTGTTTCCACTGAACATGGCGTGTGCCGCTTTGCTGTCACCGCAAAAAACCGCAACCTTGACAGGGTGGGCGTGTTGCGTGACCGTCATGACGTAAAGCACAATTTTACTTTTAGCACATGGGAACTGTAGTTCTTTAAATGTCCGACCCCTTCTTTGTTTATTTTAATTACATTTTATTTTATTTTTTAAATATTCGAATATGATTATTTACTTCTACCGCCTGTAATTCAATCGAGATCTATACGATGCTTCTAGCCTCATGTCATGACTATGCATAGCCATCTCCAGACTCTAATATAAACTTATTTTTTCTCTCAAATTTGCCAGATATCACGAGTCCTACATAAATCAGTACACTCTTAACAATTTAAGCATTACACAACTTATATTTGATTAAATAAACGTCCACGTAGCAAATAAGCCATTCATGTTTTTGTTGAACAAATTCTACACGCAGTATTTGACCTCCATTCAAAAATTATTTGCTTGATGGTCAAAACAACGAAAAACCGCAACCTGCTGGAAGGAGACAGATTTTCCGCAGAGTTGGGCCTCTCTTCCTCTTCAGCCACAGTGGCCAAAAGTGAATTTTAGCATGGGCACGCTCAAATGGCACAGATATGAAGATGAATCGTCTATCTATCGCTACAGTTCCACCTCTGCTGAAGGACAAGGGGAATTTATCGTTTCAACAAAAGTCTGGCCAAATCCCAAATCAACCCCTAGACCAGGGTTCTATTTAGTTTGGTCCCGCAAATATTCTGAGCAGTCCAAAAAGCAAAATAGATTTTTAATTTATTTATTGTTGGACATAAAAGGAAATCAGCTTTTTTAATTTTGGCCTGCTGGCTGCAGGAATGTCCACCAGAGCTCTTGAAAGAGAACTTCATGTAAATGTTTCTACCATAAGCTGCCTCAAACGTCATTTTAGAGAATTTGACAACCGCAGATCACATGTATGGCATTTACATTTACATTTGAGCGAGAGATTTGCTGATGTTAACGTTGTGAACTGAGTGCCCCATGGTGGCGGAGGGTTATGGTATGGGCAGGTATAAACGACAGACAACAAACCTGCCAGCAATAATACCTGCCGGCCTCAGACTGTTTTTCTCCACTACAACACCGGATTCCTGCCGTAAACCCTGGACCATTGATCATCACAGCTAGCTAGCTGCCACTGTAACAGTATAACTTTAGACCGTCCCCTCGCCCATACCCGGGCGCGGACCAGGGACACATCTGCACACATCAACAACAGTCTCTCACGAAGCATCGTTACCCATCGCTCCACAAAAGCCGCGGCAAGGGGAACTACTACTTCAAGGTCTCAGAGCAAGTGACGTCACCGATTGAAACGCTATTTAGCGCGCACCGCTAACTAAGCTAGCCGTTTCACATCCGTTACACCACTGAGTGACCCAGCCCCGAAGCTAGCCCTGAGCCAGGCACATCTCCCGGCTAGCAAACAAAATTACCACAACTACAATACCTCTTCCGCCATCTGGCCCGGTCCCTTCGTCGACACGGCGCCCCGCTGTACCACCACGACTGGTCCGCAGATGTAATTCCATCAGCTGTGCCTTCAACCGGCTTTGCGGTACATCGGAGCAGATGCTTCTACTTACCCTGGCCTGCTAACTTTAAACACTGTGTCTCCCGCATGCTAGCGTAGCAACGACTACCCCGCGGCTTCCCTGTTTCATCTATTGCTGTTCACTGGACCCTATGATCACTTGGTTACATAGCTGATGCCTGCTGGGTTGTTTATTAATCACAGTACTCCATTTTGTTTACCTTTGTTTATCTGTCGGCCCTAGCCCCGAACTCAGGCCCTGTGTGTAGTTACCTGATCCCTCTGCCCATTCATCACCATTTTACCTGTTGTTATTGTCTTAGCTGATTAGCTGTTGTTGTCTTACCCATTGTTGTCTTAACAATCAACACCTGTGATTGCTTTATGCCTCGCTTTAGGTCTCTCTCAAATGTCAATATGTATTGTATACTGTTATTTAGGATAGTTATCATTGTTTATAGTTTACTGCGGAGCCCCTAGTCCCACTCTACATGCCTCAGATTCCTCCTTTGTCCCACCTCCCACACATGCGGTGACATCACCTAGCCTAACTAGTGCCTCCAGAGATGCAACCTTTCTCATCGTCACTCAATGCCTTGGTTTACCTCCACTGTACCCGCACCCTACCATACCCATGTCTGCACATTATGCCCTGAATCTATTCTACCACGCCCAGAAATCTGCTCCTTTTATTCTCTGTCCCCAACGCACTAGACAACCAGTTTTGCAAGCCTTTAGCCGTACCCTCATCCTACACCTCTGTTCTTCGGGTGATGTGGAGGCTAACCCAGGCCTTGCGTGTTCCCAGGCACTCTAATTTGTTGACTTCTGTAATCGTAAAAGCCTTGGTTTCATGCATGTCAACATCAGAAGCCTCCTCCCTAAGTTTGTTTTAATGACTGCTTTAGCACACTCCGCCAACCCTGATGTCCTTCCCGTGTCTGAATCCTGGCTTAGGAAGGCCACCAAAAATTCTGCGATTTCCATCCCCAACTACAACATGTTCCATCAAGATAGAACTGCCAAAGGGGGAGGAGTCGCAATTTACTGCAGAGATAGCTTGCAAAGTTCTGTCATACTTTCCAGGTCTATGCCCAAACAGTTCGAGCTTTTAATTTTAAAATGTATCTCTCCAGAAATAAGTCTCTCACTGTTGCCGACCCCCTCAGCTCCCAGCTGTGCCCTGGACACCATTTGTGAATTGATTGCCCCCCATCAATTTTCAGAGTTCGTTCTGTTAGGCGACCTAAACTGGGATATGCTTAACACCCCAGCAGTCCTACAATCTAAGCTAGATGTCCTCAATCTCACACAAATGATCAAGGAACCCACCAGGTACAACCCTAAATCCGTAAACATGGGCACCCTCATAGATATTATCCTGACCAACTTGTCCTCCAAATACACCTCTGCTGTTTTCAATCAGGATCTCAGCGATCACTGCCTCAATGCCTGCATCCGCTATGGGTCCTCGGTCAAACGACCACCGCTCATCACTGTCTAACACTTCCTAAAACACTTCCACGAGCAGGACTTTCTAAGCAACCTGGCCCCGGTATCCTGGAAGGATATTGACCTCATATCCTGGAAGGATATTGACCTCATCCCGTCAGTCGAGGACCATTCAGAAATGGTTTGTTGAGATCGGCGTGGAAGAACTTGACTGGCCTGCACAGAGCCCTGACCTCAACCCCATCAAACACCTTTGGGATGAATTGGAACTTCAGGCCTCATCGCCCTAAATCAGTGTCCAACCTCACTAATGCTCCTGTGGCTGAATGGAAGCAAGTCCCGACAGGAATGTTCCACCATCTAGTGGAAATCCTTCGCGGAAGAGTGGAGGCTGTTATAGCAGCAAGGGGGGACCAACTCACTATTAATACCCATGATTTTTGAATGACATTTTTTGAAGAGCATGTGTCCGCATACTTTTGGTCAAGTAGTGTATCTGTGACCAACAAATGCATATCTGAATTCCCAGTCATGTGAATGCCATAGATTAGGGCCTAATGAATTTATTTGAATTCACTGATTTCCTTATAAGAACCCTAACTCAGTAAAATCTTTGAAATTGTTTAATGTTCCATTTATATTTTTGTTCAGTGTCGTTGATAGTCCGTGCCCTAGACCCTACACACTTGTGGATGTGACAGGTGCAATCAATATGGTAATAGTTTACCTACTTGGTAATGGTTAATATGGTAATAGTTTACCTAGTTTACCTACATATTACCTACTTGCCCTCTGATAGGCTGGATGGAAGTTTCACCCTATTACATAGACCTGTCCAATCACCTCAGATTTCTACAAGTGAATAGGGCGTAGGGTCTATGGGTCGATTTGGGATTGGGTGTCACGTCCTGACCTTAGTTCCTTTCGTATGTTTCTTGTTTAGGTTGGTCAGAGCGTGAGTTGGGGTGGGCATTCTATGTGTTGTTCTAGTTTTGGTTTTCTATGTGTTTGGCCTGGTATGGTTCTCAATCAGAGGCAGCTGTCAATCATTGTCTCTGATTGAGGATTACACTTAGGTAGCCTGTTTTTCCCACTTGATTTGTGGGTAGTTATTTTCCTGTTTAGTGTTTTTTGTCAGTCACCTTACGGGACTGTTCGTTGGTCGTTTATTGTTTTGTTCAGTGGTCTATTACTTAATTAAAAGATATGAACCCTTACCACGCTGCGGTTTGGTCCTCACCTTCTTCCACCGACAACTGTTGCATTGGGCCACCGTCCTCTCTCCTCCATTCTGTCTTCTTCATGACCAGGAAACTGGTTGAGGAGTGTGTGGGCACTTTCTAGCGCATCACTTTAGTCAAGATGTTGACTAATGTTGGTCACTGCCTTTCAGGTGGCACGACCGGGAACTGCATCACAGCGATGTGGTTCGAAGGGAACGCTGAAATTTGAGTGGCCGACACCGAGATACGCACAGCCTGAAATGGACGTATAAATTCTTGCCTAATGACAGTCAGCAAATGTCTTTACACTTTTTGGTGTTTTCAAATGTCTTGTGTAACAGATCTCTCTTTCCATTCACCACTGTTAGGAGGCTGTGAGCTCCAAAAGATTTGGGACAATTACAGTTTTGTTTTTGGCTCTGTACTACTACTCCAGCACTTTGGATTTGAAATCATATAATGACTATGAGATTAAAGTGCAGACTGTCCGATTTAATTTGAGGGTATTGTCATCCATATCAGGTGAACCGTTTAGAAATTACAGCACTTTTTGAACATAGTCTCCCCATTTTAGGGGACCAAACGGAGTAAAAAGTAAAGTATTTGGTCCCATATTCATTGCACTCAATGACAACATCAAGCTTGTGACTCTATAAATTTGTTGGATGCATCTGCTTGTTTGTTTTGGTTGTGTTTCAGATTATTTAATGTATTAAATAATGTATTGTGTCATTTCGGAGTCACTTATTGTAAATAAGAATAGAATATGTTTCTAAAAACTACTACATTAATGTGGATGCGACCAAGATTAAGGAAAATCGTGAAAGAATCGTGAATAATTACGAGTGAAAGTTACAGAGGCATAAATATCATATGCCCCCAAAAATGCTAACCTCCCGTTATTGTAATGAAGGAATGTTATCATGTTTTGGGGGTATGATATTTGTGCATCTGTAACTTTCTCACAGTGGTGTAAAGTACTTGAGTAAAAATACTTTAAAGTACTACTTGAGTAGTTTTTGGGGGTATCTGTCACGTCCTGATCTGTTTCACCTCTCCTTGTGCTTGTCTCCACCCCCCTCCAGGTGTCTCCCATCTTTCCCATTATCCCCTGGGTATTAATACCTGTCTTCTCTGTTTGTCTGTTGCCAGTTTGTCTTGTTTGTCAAGTCAACCAGCGTTTTGCTCCTGCTTTTCCCCAGTCTCTCTCTTTCTCACTCTCCTGGTTTTGACCTTTGCCTGTCCTGACTGGGCCCGCCTGCCTGACCACTGTCTGCCCCTGAGCCTGCCCGCCATCCTGTGCCTTTGCCCCTACTCTGGATTACCAACCTCTGCCTGACCTGACCCTGCATGCCGTCCTGTGCCCTTGCCACTACTCTGGATTATCGATCCCTGCCTGTCGTTTGCCTGCCCTTGTTGCTGTAATAAACATTGTTACTTCAACACAGTCTACATTTGGGTCTTACCTGAAACGTGATAGGTATCTGTAAATTACTTTACTATTTATAATTTTGACAGCTTTTACTTCACTACATTCCACAAGGAAATAACATACTTTTAGCTCCATACATTTTCCCTGACACTCAAAAGTATTAGTTACATTTTGAAAGCTTAGCAGGACAGGAACATGGTCCAATTCACGCACTTATCAAGAGAACATCCCTGGTTATCCCTGCTGCCTCTGATCTGGTGGACTCCCAAAACACACATACTTCGTTTGTAAATTCATGTCTAAGTGTTGGAGTGTGTCCCTGGCTATCAAGTGCTCAGCATATGTGGGAACTCCCTCAAGACTGATGGAAAAGTATTCCAGGTGAAGTTGGTTGGAAGAGTGTGCAAAGATGTCATCAAGGCAAAGGGTGAAGGTGAACGGAGAAAAGTACAGAGAGCTCATTGATGAAAACCTGCTCCAGAGCGCTCAGGACCTCAGACTGGGGTAAAGGTGCCCTTTCTAACAGGACAAGAACCCTAAGCACACAGCCAAGACAACGCAGGAGCAGCTTCGGGACAAGTCTCTGAATGTCATTGAGTGGCCCAGCCAGAGCCCGGACTTGAACCCAATTGAACATCTCTGGAGATTCCTGAAAATAGCTGTGCAGCGACATTCCCCATCCAACCTGACAGAGCTTGAGAGATTCTGCAGAGAAGAACGGGAAAAACTCCCCAAATACAGGTGTGCCAAGCTTGTAGCATCATACCCAAGAAGACTCTAGACTGAGTAAAGGTCTGAATACTTATGTAGATGTTATAATTCCCTTTTTTTACTTTATAAATTTGCTACAATTTCTAAAAAAGTGTTTTTGCTTTGTCATTATGGGGTATTGTGTGTAGATTGACGAAGGAAAAAAAAACAATTTATTCCATTTTAGAATAAGGCTGTAACGTAACAAAATGTGGAAAACGTCAAGGGGTCTGAATACTGAATGCACTGTAATTACATAGATATTCATAGACTTTTTCCACATTTTGTTACATTACAGCCTGATTTTGAAATGTATTAAATTGATATGTTGTGTCACTGGCCTACACACAATACCCCATAATGTCAAAGTGGAATTATGTTGTTTTATTTATTTATTTTACAAATGAATACAAAATGAAAAGCTGTAATGTCTTGGGTCAATAAGTATTCAACCACTTTCTTATTAAGATGAAATAAGTTCAGGAGTGAAAATGTGCTTAACATGTCACATAAGAGGTTGCACGAATTCTTTGTGCAATACTAGTGTTGAATGAATACCTCATCTCTGTAGCCCACACATACAATTACCTGTAAGGTCCCTCAGTTGAGCCCAAAAGCAGACATTGAATATCCCTTTGAGCATGGTTAAGTTATTAATTACACGTTGGAGGGTGTATCAATACACCCAGTCACTACAAAGATACAGGTGTCCTTCCTAACTCAGTTGCCAGAGAGGAAGGAAACCGCTCAGGTATTAAATCCAACGGTGACTTTAAACCAGTTACAGTTTAATGGCTGTTATAGGAGAAAACTGAGGATGGATCAACACCTTTGTAGATACTCCACAATACTAACCTAAACGACAAAATTCACTCTGTCACATGATTTTATTTCAAGTAGGATAGCAGCCTACACAAGAAATAACTAATATTGATAACCATCTAGATGTCACCTTGATACATACAGTCTACTACTCAATAGGGAGGACATGAACAGAGAAAGTTTAGCGCTGTTCTGTGTTCACTATTAATTAGGGATAGCCCCCTTTTTTCAATTTTCGCCTACAATGACATACCCAAATCTAACTGCCTGTAGCTCAGGCCCTGAAGCAAGGATATGCATATAAAAGAAAACCCTTTGAAGTTTGTGGAAATGTGAATTGAATGTAGAATAATAACAAAATAGATCTGGTAGAAGAAAATACCACAATCTTTGAAATGCTACAGAAAGGCCCCAAATCTAGCCATCACACTGGCTGTAATTCTGATAGTGTCCACAAGATGGCAGCAGTGTATGTGCAAAGTGTCAGACGGATAACTTGAAGTATGAGCAAACTACATGACTTTTAGTGTGAAGTCACCCAGGTACATTTGGGCAAATCGTGAAGGAGACATTCACATTACATTTTTCTGCAAGAATTTTGTCAAATCTGTATACTTGGACTTGATTTATCTTTTCCAGTATTAGTAGCCATATTATAAGTTAAACATTTGCAAAACACCCAGTTTTCATAACACTCCATATTCTTATCATTTTTGTCCAAAAGGAAAAGGCTTGATGTCGCACAAGGTTAGCAGCAACACTCGCGACAGATACAGGGTTTCCCGACACTCCCATAAAGCCCAGCTCATTGGCTATCTAGCTAGCTTTTATTGACCCTGATTGACCCTGACCCTGATTGGTGCTTATTTAGTTACATTCGATCAAATGAAGACCACCCACGTCATTGGCGTGCCATGAAGGCGTCGCTCTCTGACCAAATATGGTGTCTTGTAGGATATACTACACCCCTAATGATATAGTGATGTCTGGTTACGTTCTAGGATCTCTGATATGGTGTCCTGTAGGATATACTACACCCCTAATGATATAGTGAAGTCTGGTTACGTTCTAGGATCTCTGATATTGTGTCCTGTAGATTATACTACACCCCTAATGATATAGTGAAGTCTGGTTACGTTCTAGGATCTCTGAGGAATAAATACGAATGTGATTTGACTGGTTGAAACAACGTTTAGGGTTAGATTTTCACAGATTCCTTTCTTTGCAAATTGAACGAGTGGAAATACAAAATCGATCATACATGCTATATGGACCTTTTAAGGATATGAAAAAGGATTTTATCTAACAAAACAACACTTCATGTTATCTCTGGGACCCTTTGGATGATACATCAGAGCACGATTTCAGAATGTAAGTACAAATTTCACCTTCAGAGGTGAATTTATCAAACTTATCGAGGTGAAAAGTGTTTTGCTGTTAGGAGCTCTCCTCAAACAATAACATGGCATTTTTCGGAGTAATAGCTACTGTAAATTGGACAGTGCAGTTATATTAACAAGAATTTAATCTGCGATTGTGACACTGTCCCGTTCATGTCACCACACCCCAATAGGGATTTGTTTTATCTTAATTATGTCACAATCAACTTTTACCAGTTGAACGTAGACACACATTTTTTTAAATATATTTTTCAATCAATATTTTGTACAAATATGCAAATTAGGTTATGTCTCATTATATGTGCATATTTGCATATCGCACATATCCCTTTCTCTGGATGCTGGATGGTTTCACTCCAACACCGGACATTAGTAGAGCAGATTAAAATACTAATGACATTCATTTTTTTTTCATTTTCCAAAGAAGATATTATCTAGAATAAAACCATTCCCTCAGGGCAAGTCTGGAGAATATATTTTATCATAACCACAAACACATCGGTGAATACAGATGCTTCTGATGCTGAGAAAAAATGTGGTGGGAAAAGTCTGACAAGCAGACTGAAATTAGACTCCTAAATGCCTACTTAGACCCAATCACCACCTCTTCAAAGTAAGTTACTAAATATAGTCCAGTTTGTAACATTCTCTATGAAATGGGATTTTAAATTATTATGGGGAAATCAATGTAGTGAGCTTTGAAATTATTGATATAATTCCATTTTAAAGTGGTTAAAATTCATTCAATTGAAGGTAGAATATGATCAGCTAAAGAAAATATAGATTTTCATCACGTTTTTGAAATGTTTATATATTTGTTTGTGTGAAAATACTAATATTAATAGACCAAAATACAAACAAATCTCAAAATTAATAAGATGCAAAAATGTCAGCCTGTGATGCCTGTAAGCTTTTTTCTTGTTGTGAGTTTTAATCAGTTGAACTTCTTGTTCAGAAAATCACTAGCTCTGTTTTCACGCTTGTTTTTAATATTCAGCCGCTGTGCCAATCAGCTGTGGGTTTGTAATTGGATTACAATTCATGCTAGAGTGAGTGTAGAAGAGGCATTAACACACAATTTAATCAGAATATACATTTAACTTTTTTTTTTGTTAAAGATCATTATATTCATAAAACGATCTTTACAATAATTCCTCCAAACAGAGGATTATATGTTTTTGTATGTCTTGTGGGGAAAAATAAACAAGGTAGACTTGATCAACACAGAACACTGTCATGACAAAACATTTACAATACCAGTCGACAAGGTCTCATAGACGTTTGGAATGTCTTATCCACATCACACTAATCTTGTGAATTATTCCGGAGGAGATATTCAGCCTGAAATAGATAAACACAAAAATGTAGGATTTAGAAAACAAAACAAAAAAAAGGACAATTCGGTTGGAAACGTGACATGTCTTTACTGTAGGCCTAGCTACTTCGGTGCCTGACAACAATTCACATCTGTTTATTGTTGAAGTGCAACCTATATAATTGAAGAGGAGAAGTAGGCTACTACTCTGTTGAATCTATTTGCTTCTATGGAAGACATCTGTTTTGCTTATTTCACCAGCCATCAGTCCTCCGTCTACTGGTCTCTGGTGTATGTGTGTGAACAGTGTATTTGGTCTCTGATGTATGTGTGTGAACAGTGTATTTGGTCTCTGATGTATGTGTGTGAACAGTGTATTTGGTCTGGTGTATGTGTGTGAACAGTGTATTTGGTCTCTGATGTATGTGTGTGAACAGTATATTTGGTCTGATGTATGTGTGTGAACAGTGTATTTGGTCTGGTGTATGTGTGTGTACAGTATATTTGGTCTCTGATGTATGTGTGTGAACAGTGTATTTGGTCTCTGATGTATGTGTGTGAACAGTGTATTTGGTCTGGTGTATGTGTGTGAACAGTGTATTTGGTCTCTGATGTATGTGTGTGAACAGTGTATTTGGTCTCTGATGTACGTGTGTGAACAGTGTATTTGGTCTGGTGTATGTGTGTGAACAGTGTATTTGGTCTGATGTATGTGTGTGAACAGTGTATTTGGTCTGATGTATGTGTGTGAACAGTGTATTTGGTCTGATGTATGTGTGTGAACAGTGTATTTGGTCTCTGATGTATGTGTGTGAACAGTGTATTTGGTCTGATGTATGTGTGTGAACAGTGTATTTGGTCTCTGATGTATGTGTGTGAACAGTGTATTTGGTCTGATGTATGTGTGTGAACAGTATATTTGGTCTGATGTATGTGTGTGAACAGTATATTTGGTCTGATGTATGTGTGTGAACAGTATATTTGGTCTGATGTATGTGTGTGTACAGTATATTTGGTCTGGTGTATGTGTGTGTACAGTATATTTGGTCTGATGTATGTGTGTGTACAGTATATTTGGTCTGATGTATGTGTGTGAACAGTATATTTGGTCTGATGTATGTGTGTGTACAGTATATTTGGTCTCTGATGTGTGCGTGTGAAAAGTATATTTTTTCTGTATATCTATTGCCGGTGACAAATCTGATTTCTCTTTGTGGGATTAATAAAGTTTATTTTATTTTTTGAATCAAATAAAAACATTACCAGGAAGTCTACCGGGTCGTCTGGCTTGGCCTTGCAGCACTCCATCATGCCCTCAGTGAGAGAAGGCATTACGTAATTCATCAGGTAGTTCCTCAGGGGGGTGGAGCGAGCCTCCAGCAGCTCATGCTCCTGCCTCTTCACCTCAGTCACGTGACGGTTCTAGAGATACCCACACACAACGTATGTACAGCTCAGCTAAACAGAAACTACAGCTCCAGGGTTTACGTCATTGCTGGTGGCCCACACTTCCATGGTATACAAAGAGGGGTTTTAAGAGTTTATAGATCTGAGAGGACTGGATAGGGGTAAGCAATGTGGAGATGAGTTTATAAGGATTCCAAAATGGAATCAAATCTCAATGAGTAATGTGAGAGAGATGTTTCCTGAAATGCCACCCTATTCCCATTCTAGTATACTACTTCTGATGCAGGCCATCTCTTACCCACTCCTCGAGCTGTGTGGCCATCTTGGCAGCGGTCTCAGCCTCCCTCCTATTCCACTCTGCTGTCTCCAGTACCAGGCGCTGTGCTGTCTCCTCTACGGACTTCCTCTCCATCTCCTCTCTCTCCTCAGGGGTGGGTCCGTAGTTCCTGGGACGCCCCACCAGCCTGGTGATTTTGTCCATCACAGCACCGTATTCAGGATCGACGGCATTGTTCACCTCTGACAGACAGACAGACAGACTATGAAAGACTGACAGACTTCCTCTCAATGTGTTGAGTTCTAATCAAATCACTATTTACTACAATTACTGGTTCTGATAGTTACAGTTGAATAATAAGGTTTCAAAATGATTCTATCACATTATTCTCTTTTGGTAAATCAATATCTACAGTATATCGTCCTCACCAATGTGCTCTGGGTGAATCTCCAGCTCGTCAAAGTAGTTCAGAACCGTTTCATCTTCCACGTTGGCCTTTCTAAACTTCTTCAGCCGGGTAAGGTACTCGTCTTTAGAGTAGTGCATTTCCTCTGCCACACTCTCAGGTAAGTTCTGCACCCGCTCCTTTAAAAAGTCATCCGATGCCTCCAGGGAGAAAATGAACTCTGCAGAAGAGACAGACGAGGGGAGGGTCAGTGATAGACATGCAATACTGTGCAATTCAGTTATATTAACAATTACTTACCAGGAATGATCTTCTTGTTGAAGGCAGGCATTTTGGACCTGGGATTATCCTGCTCACCTGGAAAACATCAGTGTTTAAGAGAACAAGCAGGATGACAAGGTTATCTTTTTCATCATTTATTTGAAAAGTATTTTACGATATCATCAAACGCTTTAATTGTAAATAACGTTAATTTGATTTAAGTTTACCATAGAAGATCTCCTTGGCCTGATCGTAGGACTTGGGGAAGCCGTCGAGGACGAAGCCATGGTTCCTGCAAGGCGTTGAGTTCAGCTTATCACGCATGATACGGTACACAAGCCCGTCGCTCAGGCGACCTGCAAGAATTATGATGACATTCATGAAACCACTGCATCTTCATGATTTGAAATCAAACAAATTATAGAGATGAGGGGCGGAGTCTAAATTACATTTACAAACATGCTTTCAGGAACAACTCATGGCTGTGTTGTGGAATATTAATGTACCTCCATTTTGCTCCATGCTGTCCTTCAGAGAGTCCAGTTGGTCCTGAGCGTTACTGAGCGCCTCCTCACTCTCTCCCTCCTGCTCAGTCCCATTCACAGCCTCCTCCTGACATATAATGGACAACTCAAATGAATACCTGGATTAATATATTGTAAGATGTTGTTTTACAAAATGGTTCACACACCTATTGATACTGTAGAGTGTACGTGTATAGTACAGAGACCTGTAATGTCAGAAAAGAACAAGGGGTGCATTTATTTTGATCTACCACAAGGGGGAGGCATTTCCTATTTTACAAGAGAGAATAAATATGAGCGCTTTTTTAAAGACTTTTTTTAACCAGGCAAGTCAGTTAAGAACAAATTCTTATTTTCAATGACAGCCTGGGAACAGTGGGTTAACTGCCTGTTCAGGGGCAGAACGACAGATTTGTACCTTGTCAGCTCGGGGGTTTGAACTTACAACCTTGCGGTTACTAGTCCAACGCTCTAACCACTAGGCTACCCTGCCGCCCCTGCTGCCTCATCGCTTTGCTTTTACTGACCAGCTGTTGCATCTTCTCATCAATGACCTCTTTGAGGTTGATGTGGTGCAGTTTGTAATGTTGACACAGTTTCTCTGCCACGCTGCTCTTTCCTACTGCTGGAGGACCCAAGAGACAGATTCTGATGGGCTGATGGGGAAACCAAAGAGCATGATAAATATTTTAACAATTTCTGGCTTGAAAATGAGTATATAATATCATATAAAATAATATAATGACACTATCTATAATCTATAATATATATCTATCTATAAGCCTAAACACGGTGCTCATTCTATGTATTGCTGTGTAACGAAGCTTTCCTTCCAATAAGAGACAATACCCATGTTCACATTCTAAATTGGTGCTGGGAAAATCTATTCAGTCCCTAGCTAAGAACAGAAGAGGTAAACATACAGTAGTTGGTTTGGTCCCTCACCAGTAGTAATCTCAACAGTTTGTATTCCTCCACCACCCGGTTGATGTTATCAATGATGCCAGCCTCCGACACCCAGTGAAGGTTGAAGGTTTCCTTCAGAAAGACTGGCTCTATCCGCAGGTTGACACTCAGGTAATCCACATCAGCGTTCTGGAAAACAAGGTGAAAATGATGCTCCAACATTGACCAGACCCGGATCTACTGCTGTTCTGTCAATTTCCCATGGTCAAACAAGACCACACAAACAGATCTGGGACCAGGCTAGTTAAGATATGCTCCAACTGACAACGGTCATTTCTGAATTAGCTTTCCTAAACCTGAGATGAGGGATGAAAACAGACAGACCGTCAGAACTTTGGTGAGGTAGGCCTCCTCCTTAGGGACTTTCTTGATCTTCCCTGGACCGAGCACAAAGCTTATTATCTAGCAGGGGGATACAGAAAAATGCACCAACCATTTTGTAGATCTACAAATCTATTTAAAAAAGAAAGAAATGCAACTATTTTACCAACTTGAAATGATCAACAAGATGTCTGTCTGGCTTAGCCTATTTACCTTCACAATATCCTCAAACGTATTATTGGAATCATCCACAGCGAGGAAATAATGTGTCTTTGGTTTGTGGTCGATTACATTCTGAATAACCCTTGTAGACAAAAGTAGACAATATCATATAATTAGTATTTTTTTTCACCCAAACTCTAGCAGATGCCCTTAAATAAGCAATAATTGAACATCAATACAATGGAATGGACTCAATGAAAAATACAAACCCTGCAAGGTCGTTGACATGAATGGTAGGGATAACATTTGTGCCAGGCCCAAAAACAGGAACTTTTGCAAACTCCCCCAGCCAAGATGTCTTGAGAAGTCAAGCCAGAGGAAAGAGTGAGACAGAGAACATCCATCGATGTCTTGATAGAACAATAATGTCTCACGTTATATAGTTCAGATGTACCTTGAAGAAGTAGTGGAGGAGGTTTTCTCCCATTCCATACTGAACACCTGCCGCCACAACATAACTGGACAGCTTGGACTTTTTCTGTATGGTAAACAAAGGACTTGTTGTTTTTGTTGTTGCTGGCATTGTTGTTGACAATTGCCGAACCCTACCCATTACACTTACGGTTTTGCCCAGTTTGAGCACCGTTTTCTCTGCATTGGCGTGCTCCTTGAAGTTAGGATGATGTCTTTTCCTTCTGTAGTCGTCCTCTGTCAGAGGAATCTCTGGGTCATTCTAAGGACAGAAACTATACAAGTAATATTCAGAAAAGTGTATTGACACATATATAGATAGAGAGTAGTTAGGAAACACGAGATTTGAATAGAAACTTACAGGATCGGCTGGCTTGCTCATTGCCCAGGTCATAACTGATGATATCAAAATGAATATCTTCTGAGATGCAAAACTCTCAATATCTGAGTGAAGAGCTGCAGCATAAAAGGAAGAGGAGACAACGTCTTACCGTAGGTACAGTAGACTATATAGGGCTGTCAGTCTGAGAGTAGGGCTGTCAGTCTGAGAGTAGGGCTGTCAGTCTGAGAGTAGGGCTGTCAGTCTGAGAGTAGGGCTGTCAGTCTGAGAGTAGGGCTGCCAGTCTGAGAGTAGGGCTGCCAGTCTGAGAGTAGGGCTGACAGTCTGAGAGTAGGGCTGCCAGTCTGACAGTAGGGCTGCCAGTCTGAGAGTAGGGCTGCCAGTCTGAGAGTAGGGCTGCCAGTCTGAGAGTAGGGCTGTCAGTCTGAGAGTAGGGCTGCCAGTCTGAGAGTAGGGCTGCCAGTCTGAGAGTAGGGCTGCCAGTCTGAGAGTAGGGCTGCCAGTCTGACAGTAGGGCTGTCAGTCAGACAGTAGGGCTGCCAGTCTGAGAGTAGGGCTGCCAGTCTGAGAGTAGGGCTGTCAGTCTGAGAGTAGGGCTGTCAGTCTGACAGTAGGGCTGACAGATGTTAAGAAAAGAACACATCTAGTTCATCGCAGAAATTGCTGTGATTAATCACAATGGCAAATTCTGAATTTGCTCAAATTGAGCTGTAATTTAATGTTCATTTTTATACAAAAAGCATTACAAGAATATTGACATCTTGATTTTGTCCAAAGCAATGGTTTGCAAAATCAAGCAAATTGATAAAGGTCACTTTTAACTTCAATGTCAACTTGTTTTGACATTACATTGTTATTTTTATCTGTATAGATGATGTGTATTTTGAATGTTTTCAGACTGCGATTAAACACAATTGTTTGTTTTTTAAATGAGCGCACTAAAATTACAAAAAGTTAACTTGAGTAAAGTAAAACTGATTAACTCTGACAACCCTATCTGAGAGTGAATTTATCGTGATGGTTTCATCCAAACAGATGGACTGGTCCATAGCCTACCTGAAATAGCCCAAGTTGCCTCATCTATCAGCTCTGCTGTTGCATGTTCTGAGATGTTGTAAACCACCACATCACATTCCAATAGGCTTGGCAGCAGCTGATCTCGCTTCTGTGACTGGAATGGACATGGACAGACGTCAATGACAGGCCTAGATGAAAATTGCATAGCGCTGAATGATGAAGTGTGTGGTTATATCAATATTGTATATTTAAGAAATAAGGCAAGAGGGGGTTCGGTATATGGCCAATACTCCACTGCTAAGGGTTGTTCGCACAACACTACGCAGATACAGCCCTTAGCTGTGGTATTTTGGTCATATACCACAAACCCCTGAGGTGCATTATTGCTATTGTAAACCGGTTACCAACGTAATACGAGCAGTAAAAATAAATGACTTGTCACCCGTGGTATACCACTGCTGTCAGACCATCAGCATTCAGGGCTTGAACCACCCAGTTTATATTTGGTTATCAGCTATACTCACTGCATAACATTGTAATGCAAAACTGGGTTTTTCCCCTTCGTTGTTTGAGATAGTTCCAACAATTTGAAAAGTCCCATCTTGAAGTGTTGTCTCATCGTCAGCGGGACCATCTTCATCTGCCTCCTCCAAGGAGCCGCCAACCATGCAGGTTGACAGAAACTATACACAGTCGCAAAAAAAGCGTAAACAAAAACATTGTCAGCTACATTATGTAATATTTCGCCACATCAAACTCTGATAGAAAAACGTATATCGTTGCTACTTTACCTTTGCGATACATTTAGATGAATACGTATCAATATTGTTGACGAAAACTCGTTTAGTTCGGTGACTTCCTGTCTTTTCGTTTGCCATGTTTGCCGTTGCTGGGGAAAGAGCGACGCTTTGGGGTTGCTAACGTCACCTCAGCCAATGAAATAAGTGCATTTGCAAAAGTGAGCAATGAGCAATGACAGCACCAAAAGCGTCTTGCTTCGATACCAGTAAATTATTAAAAAATACATTTAAAAAAAGACATCATTCAATGTTAATTTCATATTTTAATAAATGCAATGCATAAATGTAAATTTTTTTTACACAGGTTATTTTGGTGGAGTTTTGTGCAGAAGATAGCACTTGTTCTCCAGTTGTGTGAAATATTTGTTATTTTTGTCAGTCACATAATAAAACTCTCCTCATGACTTCTACCTAGTAACTCTCTGTTGTGTCCTGTCATGTGAATGATAAATGCCTTCATCCTTTACCTTCCTCTGTGGGAAGGGTGTTGATTGTTTGGTGATTTAAAGTATGTCTTCCTCCAAAACTCTTTTAAACTACTCTGTTACGAATAGTGTTGATATTAATGCAATTCACAATAGGACTGGTGATTGTAGGCTATTATACAGTGAGCTCCAAAAGTATTGGGAGAGTGACATATTTCTTGTTGTTTTGGCTCTGTACTCCAGCACTTTGGATATGAAATAATACTATGGGGTTGAAGTGCAGACTCTCAGCTTTAATTTGAGGGTATTTTCATCTATATCCGGTGAACCGTTTAGAAATTACAGCACTTTTTGTACATAGTCCCCCCCATTTTAGGGGACCAAAAGTATTGGGACAAACTCACTTACAGTGCATTCGGAAAGTATTCAGACCCCTTAACTTTTTACACATTGTGACGTTACAGCCTTTTTTTTTAAATGGATTAACTGCATTTTTTCCCTCTTCAATCTACACACAATACCCTATAATGACAAGTGAAAACATTTTTTTAGACATTTTTGCAAATGTATTCAAAATAAAAAACAGTATTCAAACCCTTTGCTATGAGACTCAAAACTGAGCTCAGGGTCCATCCTGTTTCACCAAATAAATTACTGGGAGTTTATTTATATAGAGTGTTCGACTCTCTTTATTTTTAGAGCAAAAACCAAGCCATGAGGTCTTAGCAATTGTCCGTAGAGCTCCGAGTTAGGATTGTGTTGAGGCACAGATCTCTTCAGTGGGTCATATGATTGAGTGTAGTCTGGCCCAGGAGTGGGAAGGTGAACGGAAAGGCTCTGGAGCAACGAACCGCCCTTGCTGTCTCTGCCTGGCCGGTTCCCCTCTTTCCACTGGGATTCTCTGCCTCTAACCCTATTACAGGGGCTGAGTCACTGGCTTACTGGGGCTCTCTCATGCCGTCCCTGGAAGGGGTGCGTCACCTGAGTGGGTTGATTCACTGATGTGGTCATCCTGTCTGGGTTGGCGCCCCCACCCTTGGGTTGTGCCATGGCGGAGATCTTTGTGGGCTATACTTAGCCTTGTCTCAGGATGGTAAGTTGGTGGTTGAAGATATCCCTCTAGTGGTGTGGGGGCTGTGCTTTGGCAAAGTGGGTGGGGTTATATCCTTCCTGTTTGGCCCTGTCCGGGGGTGTCCTTGGATGGGTCCACAGTGTCTCCTGACCCCTCCTGTCTCAGCCTCCAGTATTTATGCTGCAGTAGTTTATGTGTCGGGGGGCTAGGGTCAGTTTGTTATATCTGGAGTACTTCTCCTGTCCTATTCGGTGTCCTGTGTGAATCTAAGTGTGCGTTCTCTAATTCTCTCTTTCTCTCTTTCTTTCTCTCTCTCGGAGGACCTGAGCCCTAGGACCATGCCCCAGGACTACCTGACATGATGACTCCTTGCTGTCCCCAGTCCACCTGGCCGTGCTGCTGCTCCAGTTTCAACTGTTCTGCCTTATTTTTATTGACCATGCTGGTCATTTATGAACATTTGAACATTTTGGCCATGTTCTGTTATAATCTCCACCTGGCACAGCCAGAAGAGGACTTGCCACCCCATATAGCCTGGTTCCTCTCTAGGTTTCTTCCTAGGTTTTGGCCTTTCTAGGGAGTTTTTCCTAGCCACCGTGCTTCTACACCTGCATTGCTTGCTGTTTGGGGTTTTAGGCTGGGTTTCTGTACAGCACTTTGAGATATCAGCTGATGTACGAAGGGCTATATAAATAAATTTGATTTGATTTGATTTGATCTGGGGAAGGGTACCAAAACATTTCTGCAGTATTGAAGGTCCCTAATAACACAGTGGCCTCCATTATTCTTAAATGGAAGAAATGTTGAACCACCAAGACTCTTCCTAGAGCTGTCCGTGTTTATAAACATATTATATTCTTATTTACAATGGAAATGACTCCAAAACGAAACAATACATTATTTACCATTCATTTCCATTGGGCACAAAATAATCTGAAACACAACCAAAACAAACAGAAAATGCGTCCAACAAGTTTGTAGAAAAAGGTGTCACCGTCCCAATACTTTTGGAGCACACTGTATGTGCAATGCAACCCATAAACACACACACACACACACACACACACACACACACACACACACACACACACACACACACACACACACACACACACACACACACACACACACACACACACACACACACACACACACACACACACACACACACACACACACACACACACACACACACCTATAGCAGCACAGGACAACAACAGGGTTAGTTAGCGTTGACATGGAAACTTCCAAAGCACTTCACATATTTATAGAGCTGACATTATCTGACAAACTGCTGGCACGGCCTTATCTGCCAACAAACGGCTCAACTACCTACTACAGGCCTCTCTTTCAGCACACTGTAAAACACAACTACACAATGGAATTACTGTCAATGACAACACATTGTAAAACACAACGACACAATGGTATGACTGTCAATGACAGCATGCTATAAAACATAATTACAGACATGGCACCTGGCAGTAAGTTGTAACACATATTCTTAGAATAGCAAGGTAGAGTGACAGAATGAGGCAGTAGATGCCACTGGCAAACTGTATAGATATTTCGATTGAGACTTCAGTTCTTATTCAAATAGGCAATACACTTAAATAACTCAAATAGAATACTATAACTCAAAGTTATTTTCACCCTTTTCAAATTGCATGATTTCATGCTCTTGTCATTCACCTAGTCATTCTTTACACCCTACTCAACAAGTGGTCTAACTGTATCTAAATCCTGCCTTTACACACTACTCAACAAGTGATCTAACTGCATCTAAATCCTGCCTTTACACACTACTCAACAAGTGGTCTAACTGCATCTAAATCCTGTCTTTACACACTACTCAACAAGTGATCTAACTGCATCTAAATCCTGCCTTTACACACTACTCAACAAGTGGATCTAACTGCATCTAAATCCTGCCTTTACACACTACTCAACAAGTGATCTAACTGCATCTAAATCCTGCCTTTACACACTACTCAACATGTGGTCTAACTGCATCTAAATCCTGCCTTTACACACTACTCAACAAGTGATCTAACTGCATCTAAATCCTGTCTTTACACACTACTCAACAAGTGATCTAACTGCATCTAAATCCCGCCTTTACACACTACTCAACAAGTGATCTAACTGCATCTAAATCCTGTCTTTGAAAGAGTATAGAGCAGGGGTGTGCAAACCTTTTGGCTCGAGGGCCACATCAGGATTTTGAAATTCAATGGAGGGATGCATTTTTGGGGGACCAATTGTTTGATAAAATCAATTTGCAGGGGCCTCTGGAGTGGTGAAGCGGTCTAAGGCACTGCATTGCAGGACTTGAGGCATCACTACAAACCTGGGTTCGATCCAGCAGCCGGCCGTGACCGGGAGACCAATGAGGCAGTGCACAATTGGGCCCAGTGTTGTCCGGTTTAGGGGAGGGTTTGGCTGGCCAGGATTTTTTTGTCCCATTGCGCTCTAGCGACTCCTTGTGGCGGGCCTAGCACCTGCAAGCTGACTTGTCTTTCCTCAGACACATTGGTGTGGCTGGCTTCCGGGTTAAGCGAGCCGTGTCTCAAGAAGCAGTGCTTCTTTGCAGGGTCCTGTTTCGGGGGACACATGGCTCCCAACCTTCGCCTCTCCTGAGTCCGTAGGGGAGTTGCAGCGATGGGACAAGACTGTAACTACCAATTGGATACAACAAAATTGGGAAGAAAAAGGGGGACTCCTGATACTCCAAACTTTTTGAATTTAAAATATTTTAATATCCATCAGATATTGACTGAATTATAGCACAAAACATCTTACTGGTACGGAGTTCAGGAATCTTGGTGGGAATTCAGGAATTCAATTTACTGTCAAATTCAACTTTTTTTTCTGATAATGCACTCAAATATAAATGTTCTAATGATATCAGTTTTTTTTATATATATTTTGAGTTAAAATAAAGATAATGATATGTGCCTCAATTGCATAAACACACAGGGATCATTTGAATATATGAATGTATTAACATAAAGGGGTGGAACAGAGCTGCCACCACCAACCACTCGCTCTGTTTAGTCCTTCCTGCACTCGCCTGTGCTGTCTAGACTGCCTCATTAATTACAGTTGTTGTCACATACTGTTGCATCATTCAACAAGTCTGTCGATAGCAGGATAGCCTCCGATTTAAAAAAATAATAATAATCAACACTCTAGGCTCTAGATTACACCTCTTTCCCATGGGTGAAATTGTGGTGTAGATATTGAGAGGGATGAATCTGTAGACAGGGGGTTCTCCCCCCGTAACACTTTAATCTGAGTGTTCATTTTCAGGAAGTTGCTCTCATTTCAACGTGGCTAATTTGTATTGATTATAACTTTTTTTTTTTTAATTCCCCCCAAAATGAACACCCATCAAAACAAAGTTCTCTCTCGCCTCTTTCTTGTGATGTAAGTGTTGAGACATTACATCCCTGATGAAGCTTTAGCGTCCTTATTGTATTGACCTGACTAGATCATACAGGAACCATTGTCCAGACAGAGGGTTGAGTTTACGAATTGACGGTTTATTAACCCAACTTAACACAGGCTACTGTCTGGACGTAGCCCTCGCCAAACAGATGAAGGATTTCTTATAAAACAAACGTGGCCTTCTCTTGTGAAGGCCAGACATAAGAGAGAGAACAAAGGCTAAACCTGGTCTTAACTTTCCGATGCTCCATCCCCCTGCCCAACCCCCCTCCACGCCTCTCCACCAACCAGGAAGCCCGGCGTCAGAACATTCCAGGCATTCCCGTGATTGGCAGATAGCAGGTTGATTGGTATGTCAGACCCCGCCAACACTTGGTACTGGTAAGTACAACACAATCAACTAATAGCCTAACACATAACACACAGCTGTCTGTGCGGGTCACTACATTTTAGATGCCGCATAAAGACAATGTATTCCATTGAGCCCATTTCATCCATTACCAGGGTGTGTTTAACAAACATTTCCGTGGTCGTAACGTTAACAGGCACAAGCAATAGTATGAAAGAGTCGCAGGAGTCAAATTAAAGCAATCAATCCAGCAGGATTTAAGTGACAAGTGTAGTTTGCACCCCTCAAACACAGGGAATTGTTGAAAAACACAGATCCTCAGGTGGGTGGGGCATGCGCGTGCTAATGCTAAAAGCATTTGAGGCCGACAGAACAGCTGCCTATGGTGATGACCACTGCTGCCATGCGCACACACGCATGCACCCCCCCCCCCCCCCCACACACACACACACACATATACACACACAATCCTTGTGGGGACCAAACAATCGATTCCCTTTCAAAATCCTAACCCTAACTTTAACCCCAAACCCCTAAACCTAATGCCTAACCTGAACCATAATTGTAGCCCTAACTCTAAACCTAACCCCTAAGCCTAAAATAGCCTTTAGCCTTTGGTGAGCGGCGAAATGTCCCAACTTGTCCGAATGTTCCTCTCTTTACTATCCTTGTGAGGACTTCTTGTCCCCGCAAGGAAATTAAAAACCAAAAACACACACACACACACACACACACACACACACACACACACACCCAGGCCAGGCAGCTGTCAGGGACAGACATATCCTGGGTCTCCTGTGTTACCTTATAAGGAAGAAGGTCCCTTAAAATGATGCCCTGTTTCAGACCTATTCTGATTATCCTGGTCAACTCTCACTGGGCTTGGTGCCACTTGACCGTGAAACAAGTAATACAAATCATTTATTCAATTCAATGGTGATTCAAAGTGATTTCCTTTTCCTTCTTCACCCCCGTTGGTAACAGAATATATGGTATTTGTTTAGCCTCATTCTTGGAGTGGTATTCATTATTGGAGTGGTATTCACTATTGGAGTGGTATTCATTATTGGAGTGGTATTCATTATTGGAGTGGTATTCATTCTTGGAGTGGTATTCATTCTTGGAGTGGTATTCATTCTTGGAGTGGTATTCATTATTGGAGTGGTATTCATTATTGGAGTGGTATTCATTATTGGAGTGGTATTCATTATTGGAGTGGTATTCATTGTGTATCATTCCTTTGTTGTTTATCTGTTATCTGCTAGCTCAGAATGCAATGTTTTATGTATTTATGATACATGTAAAAAATGAAGTAGTTTGGCTACGTATAAGGTTTAATTCATGTTGTTGACTGTCTGATATATCTCCTTTGTGTCTGTCATGGAAGGATTCAACATGGATGTCAGTGCTGGAACTTTTGAGGAACATAAAGGCTGAATGAATCAGAGACATATTTTCACTATTGCCATCCTTTGGTGAATATACCCATCACATTTCACAGGAAACAAACTTATGGTGAATCATATCGTTTTTATTCTCAAACGTAAATAATAATTGTGTTTTTTTTGTTTGTTCTTAGACTTTAAACGGAAACCGTTGACCCTAGCTGTTGTTCAGCTCATCCCTCTACCCTCCCCACAGACAGTGATCTGTTGTTCAGATCAACCCTCCACCCTCCCTACAGACAGTGATCTGTTGTTCAGATCATCCCTCCACCCTCCCCACAGACAGTGATCTGTTGTTCAGATCATCCCTCCACCCTCCGTACAGACAGTGATCTGTTGTTCAAATCATCCCTCCACCCTCCCTACAGACAGTGATCTGTTGTTCAGATCATCCCTCTACCCTCCCTACAGACAGTGATCTGTTGTTCAGATCATCCCTCCACCCTCCCTACAGTGATCTGTTGTTCAGATCAACCCTCCACCCTCCGTACAGACAGTGATCTGTTGTTCAGATCATCCCTCCACCCTCCCTACAGACAGTGATCTGTTGTTCAGATCATCCCTCCACCCTCCCTACAGACAGTGATCTGTTGTTCAGATCATCCCTCTACCCTCCCTACAGACAGTGATCTGTTGTTCAGATCATCCCTCTACCCTCCCTACAGACAGTGATCTGTTGTTCAGCTCATCCCTCCACCCTCCCTACAGACAGTGATCTGTTGTTCAGCTCATCCCTCCACCCTCCCTACAGACAGTGATCTGTTGTTCAGATCATCAATCCACCCTCCCTACAGACAGTGATCTGTTGTTCAGATCATCAATCCACCCTCCCTACAGACAGTGATCTGTTGTTCAAATCATCCCTCCACCCTCCCTACAGACAGTGATCTGTTGTTCAGATCATCCCTCCACCCTCCCTACAGACAGTGATCTGTTGTTCAGATCATCCCTCCACCCTCCCTACAGACAGTGATCTGTTGTTCAGATCATCCCTCTACCCTCCCTGCAGACAGTGATCTGTTGTTCAGATCATCCCTCTACCCTCCCTCCAGACAGTGATCTGTTGTTCAGATCATCCCTCCACCCTCCCTACAGTGATCTGTTGTTCTTCATCTACATGGTTCCTCATCGCTCATTAAGATCCAGACTACAGTACAACTACAGGGAATCCTGAAGGGTTGTGTTCACAGGCTCCCTACTTACTGCTGTGATAACCCCCAGTAAATATATTCACCTAGCCTCTCCACAGCATGGCATCTAGTAAATATAGCACCCTATCCTCTCCTCAGCAGAGTATCCAGTAAATATAGCCCCCTAGCCTCTCCTCAGCACGGTATCCATTAAATATAGCCCCCTAGCCTCTCCTCAGCATGGTATCCAGTAAATATAGCCCCCTATCCTCTCCTCAGCATGGTATCCAGTAAATTTAGCCCCCTATCCTCTCCTCAGCACGGTATCCATTAAATATAGCCCCCTAGCCTCTCCTTAGCATGGTATCCAGTAAATATAGCCCCCTATCCTCTCCTCAGCACGGTATCCAGTAAAAATAGCCCCCTAGCATCTACTCAGCACGGTATCTAGTAAATATAGCCCCCTTGCCTCTCCTCAGCACGGTATCTAGTAAATATAGCCCCCTATCCTCTCCTCAGCACGGTATCTAGTAAATATAGCCCACTAGCCTCTCCTCAGCACGGTATCTAGTAAATATAGCCCCAAGCCTCTCCTCAGCACGGTATCTAGTAAATATAGCCCCCTATCCTCTCCACAGCATGGAATCCAGTATATATAGCCCCCTATCCTCTCCTCAGCATGGTATCCAGTATATATAGCCCCCTAGCCTCTCCTCAGCACGGTATCTAGTAAATATAGCCCCCAAGCCTCTCCTCAGCACGGTATCTAGTATATATAGCCCCCTATCCTCTCCTCAGCATGGTATCCAGTATATATAGCCCCCTAGCCTCTCCTCAGCACGGTATCGAGTAAATATAGCCCCCAAGCCTCTCCTCAGCACGGTATCTAGTAAATATAGCCCCCTATCCTCTCCTCAGCATGGTATCCAGTATATATAGCCCCCTAGCCTCTCCTCAGCATGGTATCCAGTATATATAGCCCCCTAGCCTCTCCTCAGCACGGTATCTAGTAAATATAGCCCCCTATCCTCTCCTCAGCATGGTATCCAGTAAATATAGCCCCCTAACCTCTCCACAGCACGGGATCCACTAAATATTGCCCCCTATCCTCTCCACAGCAAGGTATCCAGTAAATATAGCCCCCTAACCTCTCCACAGCACGGGATCCACTAAATATTGCCCCCTATCCTCTCCACAGCAAGGTATCTAGTAAATATAGCCCCCTATCCTCTCCTCAGAATGTTATCTAGTAAATATAGCCCCCTATCCTCTCCTCAGCATGGTATCTAGTAAATATAGCCCCCTAGCCTCTCCTCAGCATGGTATCCAGTAAATATAGCCCCCTATCCTCTCCTCAGCACGATATCCAGTAAATATAGCCCCCTAGCCTCTCCTCAGCATGGAATCCAGTAAATATAGCCCCCTAGCCTCTCCTCAGCAGTGTATCTAGTAAATATAGCCCCTTATCCTCTCCTCAGCATGGTATACAGTAAATATAGCCCCCTAGCCTCTCCTCAGCACGGTATCAGGTAAATATAGCCCCCTCGCCTCTCCTCAGCACGGTATCCAGTAAATATAGCCCCCTCGCCTCTCCTCAGCACGGTATCCAGTAAATATAGCCCCCTAGCCTCTCCTCAGCATGGTATCTAGTAAATATAGCCACCAAGCCTCTCCTCAGCACGGTATCAGGTAAATATAGCCCCCTATCCTCTCTTCAGCACGGTATCCAGTAAATATAGCCCCCTATCCTCTCCTCAGCACTGTATCTAGTAAATATAGCCCCCAAGCCTCTCCTCAGCATGGTATCCAGTATATATAGCCCCCTATCCTCTCCTCAGCACAGTATCTAATAAATATAGCCCCCTAGCCTCTCCACAGCAAGGTATCCAGTATATATAGCCCCCTAGCCTCTCCTCAGCATGGTATCCAGTAAATATAGCCCCCTAGCCTCTCCTCAGCATGGTATCCAGTATATATAGCCCCCTTGCCTCTCCACAGCAAGGTATCCAGTATATATAGCCCCCTAGCCTCTCCACAGCATGGTATCCAGTATATATAGCCCCCTAGCCTCTCCTCAGCATGGTATCCAGTATATATAGCCCCCTTGCCTCTCCACAGCATGGTATCCAGTATATATAGCCCCCTAGCCTCTCCTCAGCATGGTATCCAGTATATATAGCCCCCTAGCCTCTCCTCAGCATGGTATCCAGTATATATAGCCCCCTAGCCTCTCCTCAGCATGGTATCTAGTAAATATAGCCCCCTAGCCTCTCCTCAGCATGGTATCCAGTATATATAGCCCCCTTGCCTCTCCTCAGCATGGTATCCAGTGAGACTACACTGTGGTTGCATCCCAATGCCACTCTAATCACTAGAGTGCATTTCTTTGGACCAGGTCCATACGGTCTTAGGGAAATAGGGTCTAGGGCTCTGGTCCAATGTAGTACACTACATAGGATAGAATGGTCCCATTTAGGACGCAGCCAGAAAAAATGCTCTGACATAATCGTGATTGAACACGGTCAGGCCAATACCTCATGGTGTTGATTCACTGTCTGAAACGGGACACAGTGTAACACACAACCCCTCACCATCCTTCTATCGAATCTCACATCTCTCCCATTCAGATGACTAGACAGGTGTAGGTATGTATACTGTCATGATACATTTCTAAAACAATGTGATCCTATTGTACTTAAGAGAGACTCCAACAATGAGAGTTGTGAAGTAGTGTTGTTTTGTGAAGAGATTCACCAGGAGATTTCTCAATATGTATTGAACCTAGCTATTATTCTCCAACATAGGTACAAGAAGAGTTGTAGGAAGCCTTGGTTTTAAACAGTTATCTTCTTGTGTGAATTCTGAGAATAGACATATTAAAGTAGGTTGGCTACAGATTCTCCCTTTGGGTACATCAACATCAAAACACACACAGTACAGCAGCTACAAATGGAATACCGCAGTCCAAAATGGTGGCGGTGGGGGGGGTCCTCGCATTCCTATTGGACCTTACCGGCCCAAGATTCTATTCTGACAAAACCCTCTCTGTGTCCTGATAAGATACAAAGCCAGAGTGTATGGGGGGGGTGGAGGGAGGTGACTAATAAGGAGCTGGGGCAGAGTACGTTACTTCCGGAAGCCACCACAACGTGCAGCCGCCGACACCTGTTACCCAGCATGCCCCTAAAAGGAGAGAGAGGAGCCAATTGGAAAGAGGCTACCACCCGGCAACTGCCACAGGCTGGCCCCAAGACACGTTGAGCCAAGCGGACAGAGAGAGAGGAGGGTCTGGACTCTGGACACTGATTGTTATCCCCGCTCCTCTCTCCTCTTGCTTGGCTTCCAACCCCCCCACTCCTCTCTCTCTCTCTCTCTGGGTGTCTCGCTCTCTCTTTCACTTCCTCCCCCTTATAGCCCCCCCCCCCTTTAACTTCTAACCCCCCTTTGCCCCCTCGCTCTCAGCTGTCTGGCATATTTTTGGGTCCTCACTCTCAAACATTCCACAACAGCTCTTGGTTGGCAAATCTACACAGGCACTATCCCACCACAGACACAATCCTACCACAGGCCCTATCTTACCACTGACGCTACCCCACCACAGACACTATTCCACCACAGACACTATCCCACCACAGGCCCTATCTTACCACAGACGCTACCCCACCACAGGCCCTATCTGCAGACCCCCAAGGAGGTCTAAATTTACACCCCCACGCCATCTACCTACTCTGATAGACACCCCCACGCCATCTACCCTCTCTGACAGACTCCCCCATGCCATCTACCCTCTCTGACAGACACCCCCATGCCATCTACCCTCTCTGACAGACACCCCCACGCCATCTACCCTCTCTGACAGACACCCCATATTTGAGCTTAGTCTTTATAACGCGACTGCAGATCTCTATCATGGATAGGAGGACAGTTTCAGTGAATGGAGCTGAGATTTCACACTTCAAGTTTCAGTTTTGGAATGTAAATAAAATACAGTGTCTGTGTTAAGTTGTGACTTCAATATTTCACTCCGTGTTGGGATGAGATGGCAGCCAGTAAGGAGTCAGTCATGATTGACGTGAATAAATAATGGCTTGGTTGTCTGTTATCAGCCAAAAGGTGTGGGAAGGGGGTAAACAAATCATCCATTGGTTGTCTGTTATCAGCCAAAAGGGAGAGGGTAAACAAATCATCCATTGGTTGTCTGTTATCAGCCAAAAGGGACAGGGTAAACAAATCATCCATTGGTTGTCTGTTATCAGCCAAAAGGGAGAGGGTAAACAAATCATCCATTGGTTGTCTGTTATCAGCCAAAAGGTATAGGAGAGGGTAAACAAATCATCCATTGGTTGTATGGATCAGCCAAAAGGTGTGGGAAGGGGGTAAACAAATCATCCATTGGTTGTCTGTTATCAGCCAAAAGGTGTGGGAAGAGGGTAAACAAATCATCCATTGGTTGTCTGTTATCAGCCAAAAGGGAGAGGGTAAACAAATCATCCATTGGTTGTCTGTTATCAGCCAAAAGGTATAGGAGAGGGTAAACAAATCATCCATTGGTTGTCTGTTATCAGCCAAAAGGGAGAGGGTAAACAAATCATCCATTGGTTGTCTGTTATCAGCCAAAAGGGAGAGGGTAAACAAATCATCCATTGGTTGTCTGTTATCAGCCAAAAGGTATAGGAGAGGGTAAACAAATCATCCATTGGTTGTCTGTTATCAGCCAAAAGGTGTGGGAAGGGGGTAAACAAATCATCCATTGGTTGTCTGTTATCAGCCAAAAGGGAGAGGGTAAACAAATCATCCATTGGTTGTCTGTTATCAGCCAAAAGGTATAGGAGAGGGTAAACAAATCATCCATTGGTTGTCTGTTATCAGCCAAAAGGGAGAGGGTAAACAAATCATCCATTGGTTGTTTGTTTTCAGCCAAAAGGGAGAGGGTAAACAAATCATCCATTGGTTGTCTGTTATCAGCCAAAAGGTGTGGGAAGGGGGTAAACAAATCATCCATTCATCAACATGATAACAGACCTGACAGATAAACAAGCTTCTGTTACATTCAGTGACAACACTTGTAGGCTATTTGACATACATTAATCTACGAAATAAAAACAAGACTCTCAGTGTATGCTTTAATCATTTATAATCATTGTCGATATGCAAATGAATATGCAAATTATGTAAAACATGGAGATTAATTGTGTGTCCTCCATTCTTTTCACTTCATTTTCTCTCCTTTATAACACAATAACCAACAGGGTCAAATCTGATACAGCAGTAAATTATTTTCGCTCCTCCAATAGGAAGGGCCAGAAATTCCTTGACAGTTTGAATGTATCTGAATACGGTTACGAATGGTCTGAGCTAATCACGGGTCTTCAAAAGTCAGTCTGTTAACACCTACTTCATCGTGACACAACTATAATCAACCGTGACACTGTAATGGAAAAAAAAATCTAGAAATAATCCCTTTCAGTTCACTGCCAACCAATTCTTATTTTTGTACCAGCCAGCCAGTCAGGGGCGGGACTAGATCTCTCCGTTTCCTAGGTAACAACACTCCGTTTTAGATGGCGTCCCATCACAAAGAAGGCCCTGAGTGACACAGGATATACTTTCTAGTGAACCGTTATCTAGCAGCTCTTATTTGGGCTTCTGTGAACTCCTGGTCCCGCCCACAGGCCCCAGGCCCCCGCCCACCGGCCACTGGCCCCGGGACAAAGGGGGGATATTTAAGGGACACCTTTCAACCTCACCCTTTGTCCCAGTGGAAACTCCAGTCTTGGCATACAACTTGGTGAGTGTCTTCTTTTGTTTTGTTCATGTTCCACTACTGCCTTGTAGCACTGTTTCTCTAGTGGACTCAGTACTGTCTAAAACACTGTTTCTCTAGTGGACTCAGTACTGTCTATAACACTGTTTCTCTAGTGGACTCAGTACTGTCTATAACACTGTTTCTCTAGTGGACTCAGTACTGTCTATAACACTGTTTCTCTAGTGGACTCAGTACTGTCTACAACACTGTTTCTCTACCGGACTCAGTACTGTCTACAACACTGTTTCTCTAGTGGACTCAGTACTGTCTATAACACTGTTTCTCTAGTGGACTCAGTACTGTCTATAACACTGTTTCTCTAGTGGACTCAGTACTGTCTATAACACTGTTTCTCTAGTGGACTCAGTACTGTCTATATCACTGTTTCTCTAGTGGACTCAGTACTGTCTATAACACTGTTTCTCTAGTGGACTCAGTACTGTCTATAACACATTTTCTCTCTCTAGTGGACTCAGTACTGTCTATAACACTGTTTCTCTACTGGACTCAGTACTGTCTATAACACTGTTTCTCTAGTGGACTCAGTACTGTCTATAACACTGTTTCTCTACTGGACTCAGTACTGTCTGTAGCAGTGTTTCTCTAGTGGACTCAGTACTGTCTATAACACTGTTTCTCTAGTGGACTCAGTACTGTCTATAACACTGTTTCTCTACTGGACTCAGTACTGTCTATAACACTGTTTCTCTACTGGACTCAGTACTGTCTATAACACTGTTTCTCTACTGGACTCAGTACTGTCTATAACACTGTTTCTCTAGCGGACTCAGTACTGTCTATAACACTGTTTCTCTAGCGGACTCAGTACTGTCTATAACACTGTTTCTCTAGTGGACTCAGTACTGTCTATAACACTGTTTCTCTAGTGGACTCAGTACTGTCTATAACACTGTTTCTCTAGTGGACTCAGTACTGTCTACAACACTGTTTCTCTAGTGGACTCAGTACTGTCTACAACACTGTTTCTCTAGTGGACTCAGTACTGTCTATAACACTGTTTCTCTAGTGGACTCAGTACTGTCTATAACACTGTTTCTCTCTCTAGTGGACTCAGTACTGTCCATAACACTGTTTTCTCTCTAGTGGACTCAGTACTGTCTATAACACATTTTCTCTCTAGTGGACTCAGTACTGTCTATAACACTGTTTCTCTAGTGGACTCAGTACTGTCTATAACACTGTTTCTCTAGTGGACTCAGTACTGTCTATAACACTGTTTCTCTCTAGTGGACTCAGTACTGTCTATAACACTGTTTCTCTCTCTAGTGGACTCAGTACTGTCTATGGAACACTGTTATAACACTGTTTCTCTAGTGGACTCAGTACTGTCTATAACACTGTTTCTCTAGTGGACTCAGTACTGTCTATAACACTGTTTCTCTAGTGGACTCAGTACTGTCTATAAAACTGTTTCTCTAGTGGACTCAGTACTGTCTATAACACTGTTTCTCTACTGGACTCAGTACTGTCTGTAGCAGTGTTTCTCTAGTGGACTCAGTACTGTCTATAACACTGTTTCTCTAGTGGACTCAGTACTGTCTATATCACTGTTTTTCTACTGGACTCAGTACTGTCTGTAGCACTGTTTCTCTAGTGGACTCAGTACTGTCTATAACACTGTTTCTCTAGTGGACTCAGTACTGTCTATAACACTGTTTCTCTAGTGGACTCAGTACTGTCTATAACACTGTTTCTCTAGTGGACTCAGTACTGTCTATAACACTGTTTCTCTAGTGGACTCAGTACTGTCTATATCACTGTTTCTCTAGTGGACTCAGTACTGTCTATAACACTGTTTCTCTAGTGGACTCAGTACTGTCTATAACACATTTTTTCTCTAGTGGACTCAGTACTGTCTATAACACTGTTTCTCTACTGGACTCAGTACTGTCTATAACACTGTTTCTCTAGTGGACTCAGTACTGTCTATAACACTGTTTCTCTACCGGACTCAGTACTGTCTATAGCAGTGTTTCTCTAGTGGACTCAGTACTGTCTATAACACTGTTTCTCTAGTGGACTCAGTACTGTCTATAACACTGTTTCTCTACTGGACTCAGTACTGTCTATAACACTGTTTCTCTACTGGACTCAGTACTGTCTATAACACTGTTTCTCTACCGGACTCAGTACTGTCTATAACACTGTTTCTCTAGTGGACTCAGTACTGTCTATAACACTGTTTCTCTACCGGACTCAGTACTGTCTATAACACTGTTTCTCTAGTGGACTCAGTACTGTCTATAACACTGTTTCTCTAGTGGACTCAGTACTGTCTATAACACTGTTTCTCTAGTGGACTCAGTACTGTCTACAACACTGTTTCTCTAGTGGACTCAGTACTGTCTATAACACTGTTTCTCTAGTGGACTCAGTACTGTCTATAACACTGTTTCTCTAGTGGACTCAGTACTGTCTATAACACTGTTTCTTTGGACTCTCTCTAGTGGACTCAGTACTGTCCATAACACTGTTTCTCTCTCTAGTGGACTCAGTACTGTCTATAACACATTTTCTCTCTCTAGCGGACTCAGTACTGTCTATAACACTGTTTCTCTAGTGGACTCAGTACTGTCTATAACACTGTTTCTCTCTCTAGTGGACTCAGTACTGTCTATAACACTGTTTCTCTCTCTAGTGGACTCAGTACTGTCTATAACACTGTTTCTCTCTCTAGTGGACTCAGTACTGTCTATAACACTATTTCTCTCTCTAGTGGACTCAGTACTGTCTATAACACTGTTTCTCTAGTGGACTCAGTACTGTCTATAACACTGTTTCTCTAGTGGACTCAGTACTGTCTATAACACTATTTCTCTCTCTAGTGGACTCAGTACTGTCTATAACACTGTTTCTCTACTGGACTCAGTACTGTCTGTAGCAGTGTTTCTCTAGTGGACTCAGTACTGTCTATAACACTGTTTCTCTAGTGGACTCAGTACTGTCTATAACACTGTTTCTCTAGTGGACTCAGTACTGTCTATAACACTGTTTCTCTACTGGACTCAGTACTGTCTATAACACTGTTTCTCTAGTGGACTCAGTACTGTCTATAACACTGTTTCTCTAGTGGACTCAGTACTGTCTATAACACTGTTTCTCTAGTGGACTCAGTACTGTCTATAACACTGTTTCTCTAGTGGACTCAGTACTGTCTATAACACTGTTTCTCTAGTGGACTCAGTACTGTCTATAACACTGTTTCTCTAGTGGACTCAGTACTGTCTACAACACTGTTTCTCTAGTGGACTCAGTACTGTCTATAACACTGTTTCTCTAGTGGACTCAGTACTGTCTACAACACTGTTTCTCTAGTGGACTCAGTACTGTCTATAACACTGTTTCTCTAGTGGACTCAGTACTGTCTATAACACTGTTTCTCTCTCTAGTGGACTCAGTACTGTCTATAACACATTTTCTACAACACTGTTTCTCTAGTGGACTCAGTACTGTCTATAACACTGTTTCTCTAGTGGACTCAGTACTGTCTATAACACTGTTTTTCTCTAGTGGACTCAGTACTGTCTATAACACTGTTTTTCTCTAGTGGACTCAGTACTGTCTATAACACTGTTTCTCTCTCTAGTGGACTCAGTACTGTCTATAACACTATTTCTCTCTCTAGTGGACTCAGTACTGTCTATAACACTGTTTCTCTAGTGGACTCAGTACTGTCTATAACACTGTTTCTCTAGTGGACTCAGTACTGTCTATAACACTGTTTCTCTAGTGGACTCAGTACTGTCTATAACACTGTTTCTCTAGTGGACTCAGTACTGTCTATAACACTGTTTCTCTACTGGACTCAGTACTGTCTATAACACTGTTTCTCTCTCTAGCGGACTCAGTACTGTCTATAACACTGTTTCTCTACTGGACTCAGTACTGTCTATAACACTGTTTCTCTAGTGGACTCAGTACTGTCTATAACACTGTTTCTCTAGTGGACTACGACTACTTCAGACAGACGACAGAGAGAGGGGAGAGGAGGAGGGCTACATGACCTGGTGGAGTTAGGAAGAATTCACACTTTTGTGAGCTACTCTTGGGAAGCATGTTGCCGCTGTGTTGTTGTGGCTTTGGAAAGGGAAGGAGGATGTTTAACTGCCGGGAGCTGCTGCTGCGGTTGAAAGAGACAGCGCATCACCACATGTAGAGTTAATGCCTACAACGGATGTCTGTCTACTTCTAATTGGCTGTGAGAGAACGATGTTTTGAGGTTGTTGAGAGAAGGAATAAAGGGTGGAGAAAGAAAGGAGCTGAAAGGAGCTGAATGGGGAGACAGGAAGACAGTACATGTAGTTCAGCAGTCTGCAGCAGCCAGGCTTGTTGTCATTGATTGACAGGCTGTGCTGGTGGCAACACGTGTGAACAGTGATCTGGTGATCAGTGATCTGGTGGATTGACCAGGGGGTCAGACAGAGAACAGATCGCCCGCTGTGGAGCGCCAGGCCTCCCGACTTCTGAACACTGGACAGGTCTACTGATGAAGGGAGGTGTCATGCCAGTGTTGGCAGACCTTTTGGCTGGCTGGGTGGCTGGCTGGCTGGCTAGCTGGCTGGCTGGCTGGCTGGCTGACCGGTTGGCTGGCTGGTTGGCATGGAGGGATGAAGCGATGGAAAGATACAGAAAGAGGATAATGGATTGAGGAATGGAGGGAGAGAGGGATAGGGGGATGTAATGGAAAGGTGGACTGGAGGGACAGAAATACATGCTCTGAAGAGAGCTGCCAGGCCAAGCCTGGCTGAAGAGAGGGATGGAGAGGGACAGTAAAAGGGGTATGGAGGGATAGATAGAGGGAAGCAGGGAGGGATAGCTGGACAGTAACAGGAGTATGGAGGGATAGATAGAGGGAAGCAGGGAGGGATAGCTGGACAGTAACAGGAGTATGGAGGGATAGATTAAGAGGAGGTTGGGTGGAGGATTAGAGGGACAGTAACACATGCTCTCCAGCTCCCCTACAAAGCATACAGGAGGTACTATTGTGCCGACAGTTACTTGGCCACCACTGTTAATTGTCAACAGACAAGTTACTTCAGCTGTGACAAGGCTCTGTTAGAGATAGGGGAGGGTTGAGGAGGATGAGGAGATGGGGGAGGAGGTAGTGTTCCGTGTGGCCGTGGTTTGGAATGACAAGGGCCATGGTTAAGAATAGAGACAGTAGTGTGTGTGTGTGTGTGTGGGGGGGCTCTACTATGTCCCTGTTTGGCTTTACAGGGCAGCTCTGACAAAGAGGGAGAAGATAGGTTATCAGTGGTCAGTAAGAGTACTAGGTTATTTCAATAATGCTTTTGAAAAGTTATTTATAGGAAAGTGTTCAGACCCCTTGACTTTCTCCACATTTTGTTTTACGTTACAGTCTTATTTTAAAACTGATTCGATATATTTTTTTTTCAGCAATCTACATACAATACGCCATAATGAAAAAGCGAAAACACGTTTTTGCTAATGTATAAAAACAAATGTAATACCTTATTTACATGAGTATTCAGACCCTTTGCTATGAGACTCGAATTTGAGCTCAGGTGCATCCTGTTTCCATTGATCATCCTTGAGATGTTTCTACATCTTGATTGCAGTCCACCTGTGGTAAATTCAATTGGTTGGACATAATTTGGAAAGGCACACACCTGTCTATATAAGGTCCCACACTTGACAGTGCATGTCGGAGCAAAACCCAAGCCATGAGGTCAAAGGAATTGTCCGTAGAGCTCCGAGCGGATTGTGTGGAGGCACAGATCTGGGGAAGGGTACGAAAACACTTCTGCAGCATTGAAGGTCCCCAACAACACAGTGGCCTCTGTGATTCTTAAATGGAAGAAGTTTGGAACCACCAAGACTCTTGCTCGAGCTGGTCGCCAGGCCAAACTGAGCAATCGGGGGAGAATGGCCTTGGTCAGGAAAGTGACCAAGAACCCGATGGTCACTCTGACAGAGCTCTAGAGTTCCTCTGTGGAGATGGGAGAACCTTCCAGAAGGACAACCATCTCTGTAGCACTCCACCAATCAGACCGTTATGGTTGAGTCGCCAGACAAAAGCCACTCCTCAGTAAAAGGAATATCTGCATAGGTGTACAGAGGCCCATTATCAGCAACCATCACTCCTGTCTTCCAATGGCTCATTGTATTACCTAATACAAGTTTATAATTTTAAAAGGCGAATTGATCATTAGGAAACCCCTTTTGCAATTATGAAAGCACAGCTGAAAACTGTCGTTCTGATCAAAGAAGCAATAAAACTGGCCTTCAGCACAATACCTGAGGAGAGGATGGATCATCAGCTGAGGAGGGAGGTGGACACAGACCTGCTTCTTTTCACATATAGCTTGTGGTTGGATGTCTTGTGAGACTGCAGTGGATCACTACCCTTAGTGGATCACTACCCTTAAAGTGGATCACTACCCTTAAAGTGGATCACTACCCTTAAAGTGGATCACTACCCTTAAAGTGGATCACTACCCTTAGTGGATCACTACCCTTAGTGGATCACTACCCTTAGTGGATCACTACCCTTAAAGTGGATCACTACCCTTAAAGTGGATCACTACCCTTAATGGATCACTACCCTTAAAGTGGATCACTACCCTTAAAGTGGATCACTACCCTTAAAGTGGATCACTACCCTTAAAGTGGATCACTACCCTTAAAGTGGATCACTACCCTTAAAGTGGATCACTACCCTTAAAGTGGATCACTACCCTTAAAGTGGATCACTACCCTTAAAGTGGATCACTACCCTTAAAGTGGATCACTACCCAATAGTTGTAAATGTAACTTAATGCAGTGGCAGCCTCACGTCCAGTGATAAGCTAATGTACATGGTGTTTTGTGTATATATAGAAAATCTAGGGGTAAATACTGTATCTATGTACATCAGTGTTAATGTGCTCAGACAGAGCTCTTACCACCCGTGTCTCTCCTTCTAACAGAAGGCCATCTGAAACAAGACCAATCATGTGTGACGACGAGGAGACTACCGCCCTCGTGTGTGACAACGGCTCTGGCCTGGTCAAGGCTGGGTTCGCTGGTGATGATGCTCCCCGCGCTGTGTTCCCATCCATCGTTGGACGTCCCCGTCACCAGGTATGCCACTTAAGAGGAAAAAACGGAGAGCCGTTGGCCGTTACTAACTGATTTGTTTGTTTACTTATGTCACGACGTCAAAGATCATAGGCTATATACAGATAATGTAGTGTAGTTTACGTTTGTAGAGTTGAGTTGGCAATGAGACTCACGTCAGCCATGCGTCTAGCGTACGGCGTACGGCGACCTCTCCTGACCCGGGTTTGATCTCTATACAGGGCGTGATGGTGGGTATGGGACAGAAGGACAGCTATGTGGGAGACGAGGCTCAGAGCAAGAGAGGTATCCTGACTCTGAAGTACCCCATCGAGCACGGCATCATCACCAACTGGGACGACATGGAGAAGGTGGGACCCAGAGACGCCACTAGAGATATTAGACACTTGTGAATGATTTTGTAAGATGATTAAAAGCAGAACTTCATGTCTCAAGATACACATATACTTAGAGACAAGAAGCTAATGACACTTGGGAAACTATCCAATATGATGCAAATAGCCTTATGCAAATTAACACATTAATATGTCATGGTTGCATTATGCAAAACAACGTGACTTCAACGGCACAGCTAAATCTTTCTCTATCTCACACTGCGTTCTGTTCTCGTAGAACTTCTCTGACCATCTCTCCTCCTTCTTCTTCCATCAGATCTGGCACCACACCTTCTACAACGAGCTGCGCGTGGCCCCTGAGGAGCACCCCACCCTGCTCACTGAGGCCCCCCTCAACCCCAAGGCCAACAGGGAGAAGATGACCCAGATCATGTTTGAGACCTTCAATGTCCCCGCCATGTACGTGGCCATCCAGGCCGTGCTGTCCCTCTACGCCTCCGGTCGCACCACCGGTGAGTTTTCACAGGACTTCCGACTACCATACCACAATACCATACACACAATCAATACCATATACACAATCAATACCATATACACAATCAATACCATATACACAATCAATACCATACCACAATACCATACACACAATCAATACCATATACACAATCAATACCATATACACAATCAATACCATATACACAATCAATACCATACACACAATCAATACCATATACACAATCAATACCATACCACAATACCATACACACAATCAATACCATATACACAATCAATACCATACCACAATACCATGCACACAATCAATACCATATACACAATCAATACCATATACACAATCAATACCATACACACAATCAATACCATATACACAATCAATACCATACCACAATACCATACACACAATCAATACCATATACACAATCAATACCATATACACAATCAATACCATACCACAATACCATACACACAATCAATACCATATACACAATCAATACCATATACACAATCAATACCATATACACAATCAATACCATACCACAATACCATACAAACAATCAATACCATACACACAATCAATACCATATACACAATCAATACCATACACACAATCAATACCATATACACAATCAATACCATACACAATCAATACCATACACACAATCAATACCATATACACAATCAACAATCAATACCATACACACAATCAATACCATATACACAATCAATACCATATACACAATCAATACCATACCACAATACCATACACACAATCAATACCATATACACAATCAATACCATATACACAATCAATACCATATACACAATCAATACCATACCACAATACCATATACACAATCAATACCATACACACAATCAATACCATATACACAATACCATACACACAATCAATACCATATACACAATCAATACCATACACACAATCAATACCATATACACAATCAATACCATACACACAATCAATACCATACACACAATCAATACCATACACACAATCAATACCATACCACAATACCATACACACAATCAATACCATATACACAATCAATACCATACCACAATAAATACCATACCACAATACCATATACACAATCAATACCATACCACAATACCATATACACAATCAATACCATACCACAATACCATACACACAATCAATACCATACCACAATACCATACACACAATCAATACCATACCACAATACCATACACACCATCAATACCATACCACAATACCATATACACCATCAATACCATACCACAATACCATATACACCATCAATACCATACACACAATCAATACCATACCACAATACCATATACACGATCAATACCATACCACAATACCATATACACAATCAATAATCAATACCATACCACAATAGATAATACCACAATACCATATACAATCAATACCATACCACAATACCATATACACAATCAATACCATATACACAATCAGTAATACACAATACATATACACAATCAATACCATACCACAATACCATATACACAATCAATACCATACCACAATACCATATACACAATCAATACCATACCACAATACCATACACACAATCAATACCATACCACAAATATACACAATCAATACATACCACAATACCAATACACAATCAATACCATACCACAATACCACAATCAATACCATATACACAATCAATACCATACCACAATACCATATACACAATACCATACACAATACCATATACAATAGATACCATACCACAATAATACCATACACACAATCAATACCATACCACAATACCATATACACAATACCATCAATAATACCATACCACAATACCATATACACATACCATACACAATACCATATACACAATAGATACCATACCACAATCGATACCATACCACAATGCCATATACACAATAATACCATACCACAATACCATATACACAATAGATACCATACCACAATACCATATACACAATCAATACCATATACACAAGATACAATACCAATACCATACCACAATAGATACCATACCACAATACCATACCACAATACCATATACACACCAATCAATAGATACCATACCACAATACCATATACACAATAGATACCATACAATACCATACACAATCACAATACCATACAATACCACAATACCATACCACAATACCATATACACAATCAATACCATACCACAATACCATACACACAATCAATACCATACCACAATACCATACACACCATCAATACCATACCACAATACCATATACACCATCAATACCATACCACAATACCATATACACCATCAATACCATACACACAATCAATACCATACCACAATACCATATACACGATCAATACCATACCACAATACCATATACACAATCAATACCATACCACAATATATACCATACCACAATAGATACCATACCACAATACCATACACTATCAATACCATACCACAATACCATACACAATCAATACCATATACACAATCAGTACCATACCACAATACCATATACACAATCAATACCATACCACAATACCATATACACAATCAATCAATACACAATACATATACACAATCAATACCATACCACAATACCATACACACAATCAATACCATACCACAATACCATATACACAATCAATACCATACCACAATACCATATACACAATCAATACCATACCACAATACCATATACACAATAGATACCATACCACAATACCATATACACAATAGATACCATACCACAATACCATATACACATTAAATACCATACCACAATACCATATACACAGTAGATACCATACCACAATAGATACCATACCACAATAGATACCATACCACAATACCATATACACAATACCATACCACAATAGATACCATACCACAATACCATATACACAATAGATACCATACCACAATACCATATACACAATAGATACCATACCACAATACCATACACAATGCCAATACACAATAGATACCATACCACAATACCATATACACATACCATACCACAATACCATATACACAATCAATACCAATACACAAGATACCACAATACCATACCACAATAGATACCAATCAATACCATACCACAATACCATATACACAATAAATACCATACCACAATACCATATACACAATAGATACCATACAACACTACCATATACACAATCAATACCATATACACAAGATACAATACCACAATACCATACCACAATAGATACCATACCACAATACCATATACACAATCAATACCATACCACAGTACCATATACACAATATATACCATACCACAATACCATATACACAATAGATACCATACCACAATACCATATACACAATAGATCAATACCATATACCACATAGATACCATACCATATACACAATAGATACAATACACAATCAATACCATACCACAACCATATATACACCATCAATACCATATAAACAATAATACCATATACACAATCAATACCATACCACAATACCATACACACAATCAATACCATATACACAATCAATACCATACCACAATACCATACACACAATACCATACACACAATCAATACCATACCACAATACCATATACACAATCAATACCATACCACAATACCATATACACAATCAATACCATACCACAATACCATACACACCATCAATACCATACCACAATACCATATACACAATCAATACCATACCACAATTCCATATACACAATCAATACCATATACACCATCAATACCATACCACAATACCATACACACAATCAATACCATACCACAATACCATACCACAATCAATACCATACCACAATACCATATACACAATCAATACCATACCACAATACCATATACACAATCAATACCATACCACAATACCATATACACAATCAATACCATACCACAATACCATATACACAATCAATACCATACCACAATACCATATACACAATCAATACCATACCACAATACCATACACACAATCAATACCATATACACAATCAATACCATACCACAATACCATATACACAATCAATACCATACCACAATACCATATACACAATCAATACCATACCACAATACCATATACACAATCAATACCATACCACAATACCATACACACAATCAATACCATACCACAATACCATACACACCATCAATACCATACCACAATACCATACACACCATCAATACCATACCACAATACCATATACACCATCAATACCATACCACAATACCATATACACCATCAATACCATACCACAATACCATACACACAATCAATACCATACCACAATACCATATACACGATCAATACCATACCACAATACCATATACACAATCAATACCATACCACAATATATACCATACCACAATAGATACCATACCACAATACCATATACACTATCAATACCATACCACAATACCATATACACAATCAATACCATATACACAATCAGTACCATACCACAATACCATATACACAATCAATACCATACCACAATACCATATACACAATCAATACCATACCACAATACCATACACACAATCAATACCATACCACAATACCATATACACAATCAATACCATACCACAATACCATATACACAATCAATACCATACCACAATACCATATACACAATCAATACCATACCACAATACCATATACACAATAGATACCATACCACAATACCATATACACAATACCATACCACAATACCATATACACAGTAGATACCATACCACAATAGATACCATACCACAATAGATACCATACCACAATACCATATACACAATACCATACCACAATAGATACCATACCACAATACCATATACACAATAGATACCATACCACAATACCATATACACAATAGATACCATACCACAATCGATACCATACCACAATACCATATACACAATAGATACCATACCACAATACCATATACACAATAGATACCATACCACAATACCATATACACAATCAATACCATATACACAAGATACAATACCACAATACCATACCACAATAGATACCATACCACAATAGATACCATACCACAATACCATATACACAATACCATACCACAATAGATACCATACCACAATACCATATACACAATAGATACCATACCACATACCATATACACAATAGATACCATACAACACTACCATACCACAGTACCAATACCATACCACAATAGATACCATACCACAATACCATATACACAATCAATACCATACCACAGTACCATATACACAATATATACCATACCACAATACCATATACACAATAGATACCATACCACAATACCATATACACAATAGATACAATACCATATACACAATAGATACCATACCATATACACAATAGATACAATACCACAATCAATACCATACCACAGTACCATATACACAATAGATACTATACCACAATACCATATACACAATAGATACCATACCATATACACAATAGATACCATACCATAATACCATACACACAATAGATACAATACCATATACACAATAGATACCATACCACAATACCATACACACAAGATACAATACCATATACACAATAGATACCATACCATATACACAATAGATACAATACCATATACACAATAGATACCATACCATATACACAAACACTTGGTATAATGCTACAGACACAATATTTTCTACTCCTATGACGACATGGTTTGACATTCATAAGTGCTGTTTACATTACTCACATAATAGTAGTAGTCCAGGTCTGTACAACTCCAGTCCTCAGGTGCCTAATTGGTGTCACACTTTCCCACCATCCCTAACAAACACAGCTGATTTAAACTAATTGCATTCTAAACTGAAGATCATGATTAGTTAATTATTGGTGTCAGGCGTGTTAGCTGGGATTGGGGCAAAACTGTGACACCAATCAGGCCCCCAATAGACTGGAGTTGCCCAGGCCTGATATAGATACTTTAAGGGTAGTGATCCACTTTAAGGGTAGTGATCCACTTTAAGGGTAGTAAATCCACTAAGGGTAGTGATCTACTTTAAGGGTAGTGATCCACTAAGGGTAGTGATCCTAAGGGTAGTGATCCACTGCAGTCTCACAAGACATCCAACCACAAGCTATATGTGAAAAGAAGCAGGTCTGTGTCCACCTCCCTCCTCAGCTGATGATCCATCCTCTCCTCAGGTATTGTGCTGGACTCTGGTGATGGTGTGACTCACAATGTCCCCATCTATGAGGGTTATGCTCTGCCCCATGCAATCATGCGTCTGGATCTGGCCGGTCGAGACCTCACTGACTACCTGATGAAGATCCTGACTGAGCGTGGCTACTCCTTCGTGACCACCGGTAAGATGGCCACCAAGAACCAAGATTTCTATAGACAGGATTAGTTTCACATTATACAGAGACAAGTTGAGAGAACATGATCTTGGTAGGTTTATACTATCTTATCTATGATGTGTTATTTAGTATACTAGGATTCAACCAACATCAAGATAAGCCTATCTATGATATGTTATTTATTATAAACTGGGTGGTTCGAGCACTGAATGCTGATTGGCTGCCACTCTGAATTGATTCACCAACACTCTGAATCTGCCCCCTACAGCCGAGCGTGAGATCGTGCGTGACATCAAGGAGAAGCTGTGCTACGTGGCCCTGGACTTTGAGAATGAGATGGCCACCGCTGCCTCCTCCTCCTCTCTGGAGAAGAGCTATGAGCTGCCTGACGGTCAGGTCATCACCATCGGCAACGAGCGTTTCCGTTGCCCAGAGACCCTCTTCCAGCCGTCCTTCATTGGTATGTATCTCTCGCGCGCTCGCTCTCTCTCAATTCAATTTAGATGTTCTTTAAGGGGCTTTATTGGCATGGGAAACATATGTTTACATTGCCAAAGTAAGTGAAATAGATCAAACAAAAGTGAAATAAACAATAAGAAATTAACAGTAAACTACACATACAGAAGTTCCAAAATAAAATAAATTTCAAATGTCATATGTCTATATACAGTGTTGTAATGATGTGTAAATAGTTCAAGTACAGAAGGGAAAATAAATAAACATAAACATGGGTTGTATTTACAATGCTGTTTGTTCGTCACTGGTTGCCCTTTTCTTGTGGCCACAGGCAACAAATCTTGCTGCTGTGATTGCACACTGTGGGAGTTTTTCCAAAATGTGGATTTGTTTTCAAATTCTCTCTCTCTGTCTCTCTGGTTCCTCTACAGTAGACCATGTTCACCTTACCATGTAGCTCTCCACACACTTACTTCACATTTGACTCTGTTGCCATACATCATGTATCAAACTCATTCCACGGAGGGAAGTGTCTGCAGGTTTTCAATCCTCCCTTTGTATTTGATTGATGAATTAAGGTCTAATTAGTAAGGAACAGGAAAGACCAAAAACTTGCAGACACTCGGCCCTCCCTGCCATACATGTCACAACACTGTCCTCTAGTGTCCAATGGACATTGCCATTCTGTTACTGTTAGATTCCACACACAGCCATTTAATGTAAGCATAATTTATCTATTCCTTACATGTCTAACACATGTAGGTCACCTACATCCTGTCTGTGGAGGTGTCGTTGCTCACCAAGTGTCTCTTCTCATCTCACCTGCTAAGGTATGGAGTCCGCTGGTATCCATGAGACCGCCTACAACAGCATCATGAAGTGTGACATTGACATCCGTAAGGACCTGTACGCCAACAACGTCCTGTCAGGAGGTACCACCATGTACCCTGGTATTGCTGACCGTATGCAGAAGGAGATCACCGCCCTGGCCCCCAGCACTATGAAGATCAAGGTGGGGCAACATTTCTGTTCAACACAGGAGGAACTAAGATCCAATGTCCACCTGGGTTGGAGTCAATTCCATTTCAATTCTCTCCTATGCTTTTCACTTAGGAAAATTTGGATTTGATATTGGAATTTGGTGTACTTTCTGAATTGAAATGGAATTGATCCCAACCCTGATGTTTACACTAGTGTACTACTGAATGAAGCCATGGCTTGGGCGTGTATTCTATGTGGTATGGTAGTATGGACATTGGAATATTGACTATTTCCAACAGTGTCAGAGCCGTGGATATGCTGTAGGTTTACAGGAGTTGCCCCACTATCCTCCATGTTCAGCCAACTATCCTTTACTTTAAATAACAAACCATGTTTGCCTAATACTGTACACACACACAACGCTGGTTCAAATCAGCAACACTGTCTGTCCACTGTGCTAGACTACATAAGAGTTCTGAACCAGCCCTCTCCATACACTTCACTACAATAACATGCTAAATTGCATTTTGACTAGAATGGCTAACTCTGTATATCCACAGCTTTGATTTAAATCAGCAACACTTGTGCACTGAGAAGCAAAGGACCTTAGCCTCTGAGATCTTAACCAACCCTCCACATCTCTCCTCTCCTCTCCTCTCCTCTCCTCTCCTCTCCTCTCCTCTCCTCTCCACCTCCTCTAGATCATCGCTCCCCCCGAGCGTAAGTACTCTGTGTGGATCGGCGGCTCCATTCTGGCCTCTCTCTCCACCTTCCAGCAGATGTGGATCAGTAAACAGGAGTACGACGAGGCCGGTCCTTCCATCGTCCACAGGAAGTGCTTCTAAAACATCCCATCTACCCACACCTCTTCCATACACATTCACCCTCCTTCTGTTGTCTGCCTTTGTACCGTTTACTGTATATACATGTTCTGTTGTAATAAAATAGTTGCTTGTAACAATAAGCATTAAGCTACTTTGTTGTTGGATGCCTGTTTGGTTTGAGGGAACACATTCAGAATACATAAAATAGTGTTGTCTGATCTTCATTATAATTTGACTATCTGGGCCCTGACTATCTGAACCCAAAACGGCTGCACTCGTGCGCTATCGTGCATAAATGTATTTATTTATTTTGCCCCCCCCATACCCCAAAAACGATCACAACACGCAGGTTAAAATATCAAAACAAACTCTGAACCAATGACATGAATTTCGGGACAGGTTGAAAAGCATTAAACATGTATGGCAATTTAGTTTGCACTTATAATTTGTTTGTTTTTTTACCTTTATTTAACTGGGCAAGTCAGTTAAGAACAAATTCTTATTTTCAATGATGGCCTAGGAACAGTGGGTTAACTGCCTGTTCAGGGGTAGAACGACAGATTTGTACCTTGTCAGCTCTGGGATTTGAACTTGTAACCTCAAGGTTAGCTAACAGTAACGTGTCCTATTTAGATAGCTTGCTGTTGCCAGCTAATTTGTCCTGGGATATAAACATTGAGTTATTTTACCTGAAATGCACAAGGTCCTCTACTCTCTACAATTAATCCACACATAAAACGGCCAACTGAATCGTTTCTAGTCATCTCTCCTCCCAGGCTTTTTCATCTTTGAACTTATGGTGATAGCATCTAACCTTTCATTGTATTACCACGACAACCGGCAACAAAGTTCGTCTTTCAAGCACCCACGTGGGTATAACCAATGAGGAGATGGCACGTGCGTCCCTGCTTCTATAAACCAATGAGGAAATGACTTTGAGCGCGTTCTGCGTCATAAATAGGAATGAGTTCTATTTTAGCCCTTGGCGTCGCAGACGCTCGTTGGCGCTCGGGAGCAGTGTGGGTGCAATAATTAAATAACATGGATTTCTACATTTATTTTGCGACAGCATGTGAGGCTGCGTTTACACAGGCCGCCCTACTCAGACTCCCCCATCCCCACTCTGACCCCCCCCCCATTGGTCTTTTGACCAATCAGATCAGCTCTTTGCCAACAATTGGGCTGCCTTTATAAACACAGCCTAAGTAAAATGAACTGTTGTAAATAATCAACCACACGAGGAATCATAAGTATTGCTACTGAAACAAGATGACAATAACAGTGTGCCCATGGATTTCAACAATTCCAACCCTAGAAAAGAAACCCACCATGACCCATTCCTGAAAGTTAGGCCACAACCTTCTGCATCCCAGAACATCCGTGCCCTTTTCATCAATCCTCTGACAAGCAGTACCCTTCATTTAGCCAGTTTACCTCATCTGAAATAATAGCCGGGGGCCGGTTTCCCCAAAAAACATCTTAAGGATAAATTGGTTCTAAGATTAACTTCGCCTTAAGATGCTTCTGGGAAAATAGGCCCAGGTTGACTTGTATTTGACGGAACTACATTTTTGAATATGATACTACAACGCCACCCTCAGTCTGATGAATGTATTACATCTGCCAGAGAGGCGCTTAATTGAATGGTGTGTTTTCAAAGTGCCACAGGTGATTCTGATAGCAATAATTAAATAGCAGGAACAACTAGCGACTTTTCAGAATCTGCCGCAGTCGTGTTAAAATAGTATGCCTGGCAGTTACTGGTCAATGACATTTAGGAAGACTGCTTCGTTTCCACCAGCAAAGAAAATTACAGAAATGTTAAGATTTCCGATAGGCATAGTGAAGTGGTTTGGCTCTATGTTTTGCAACGTCGTCGTGTGGTTCATGGGATAAAAGCTGAAAAACTGTCGGAAGAATGCGAGAGGAGTTACTGGTGTTTCGAGTGCCGCTGGAGAGTTTGCCACAGTGCTAACGTAAACTCGTACATCACCTTGGTCCGTACAATTGCCCTTATTTTAGCGCCCCAAAAACCTAAGACTTCCAGATCAACTGTAATGTCAATACCATTGTAAAGCACAATTTCTCCCCTTTCCAACATAATCAATTACATGACCTAAACGCTGCCCGTTTCTGCATAATTCAAGCAGGCAATGAGCCCCGTCGGTTCTTTTTAAAAATGGCGGGTGGGGAAGCGAAACTAATGCGTGATAGTGAGAAGGAGAGATGTTTGTGTGGGAAAATTGCTTTTTTTTTTACTCGATCTGTCCAACTTATCACCTTATCACCTCTAAAATGTAAATCAAACACTATAAAGAGTTTATATAATGTGTCATTACATACCTACTTGAAGGTTTGTGTCGAATTTGAATCGGGTTTTTAGGGCGGTGCTAAAGTGATCTTAGATGTAAAACACTGGAGAATGATGATCGCATGCAATGATGATGCAAAAAATGACTAGGTATCCCCCTTTACCCCCGTCACTGTCCATTTCTTGTTTCTAAAGGATGAGAGAAGTGCTACACCTGGTGGAGAGAGATTGTAAGACAGAAATAGTAGCTTTATGTGTGCTGTACGTTACGACGTGACACGTCTAGATGTAACGGAGGGTCCGTTTTTTCAACTTTTCTCCAATACTATAGAGCCATTACCATGTCGATCAACGCTTGAATATAAACCTAGTTCACCCCCCCGATTTTGAAGTCAACACAGTCGCTACAGCCCCATTAGTTGTCTTTGTAGCCTCGTTTGAATGTCGCGGTTACGCACATTTGTACGGAATGGGGTGAGTTTACGTTACATAGCTGAGTATGGGCTGCTACACTGGTAAGAACACACAGGTTACAATTTAAGTAACTATTTCAATAGACCTCCAATATATGTTTTTTTTTTTTTAAGTAAGTGACAAATGATTCATATCCCTTTCAATGTGGATTCTTGTGAACAACTGCAACATGCTGGTACTGATGGCCTGTTCAGAAAAATCAGGCTCTGTTGTTCGTCTGAGGATCGCAAGTGGTGTGAGTTAACCATAGGTTCTCTGGTGTTAAATGCATGGGTCATGGTAGCCCAAGATGTGCTCTTACAGAGTCTGTTACTCCTTAAGGTCCAAGGACCTCGTGTTATTTTCAGAGGTAGACTGGCTCTGGCAGCCATAAACAGCCAAATATTCCATCTAAATGGGACTCGTTTCTCAATTGCGATACAATTCTAGAAATAAAGCCCTTTACTTTCATATCACATAAAAAATAAATAAACGTGTATAATGTGTATTTTAGATATTATTTTTAACTGGCTATCCCAGTTGCAGGCAACAGTATTTTTCAGTGACACCAGTTTCGGGCAGCCTTCTTCCATTATACCCAGGTGTGGGGAGCATGCTAGATAGAAAATGAACACAGGCGGTCCCTCTGTCTTCCGTAAACGTGCTGTGTAACATGGCGATATGGCCGTGTGGAAACAGTAACCCTACGAAGTGGTATTGTTTTGTGTTTTGAAATTATTTCACACTTAAATGAAAGAGAAGGTCCTTATGATTCCACAACCGTACGGAAAGCAATGCTTGGTGATGTTCAAACCGAGCGTCGGGGCTCCAAGTCAAATTTAAAATTACATTTTATTCGTCACATACACATTTAGCAGATGTTATTGCGGGTGTAGAGAAATGCTCTTAACAAATAGCACCCATACAGAAGACTCATTCATTCAATGACTCTTGTGTAATGGAACTGAGTCATGGTGGTTGATTCACGGACCAACTCAAGCCTGTGTTGTCTGCTACATCTATTTCACAGGCTAAGCTGGACCACTGGGAAGCCTGCCTATCCACAGCTCTCCCTTGTGATGTGGCCAGCCTGCTGAAGCTGTTCTGTCTGGAGCTTCCATACCCCCCAACAACCCCTCCTAGACATCCACTCTGCCCTGCTAAAGGCCCAGTTACTGCTCACTGTGGAGTAGAGGACCTCGGGCCACCCAGCTGCTGTCCTGCCTACTGCCTGACAAGAACTGTGCCTTCCTCACACTTTTTCCATTTCCTCTCAAAGGTCTCCGGCAGGTAATGTGTACAGAGCAGTGCCAGGTAATGTGTTTTGAGCAGTGCCTGTGCCATTAAGGTCTGACCTTTTTGAAGAGGCTGTAGTATACTTACATACTGGGAGCTAAGTTACCATTCTATTTTGGAACTCATGTTCTGTGCTGTGAAATATATTTAAATGCGTTTCCCAGATTGAGATGCGTATAATTTAGCAGATGCTTTGATCCAAAATGTCTTGCTGTACTGTACAGTTCCTGTTGGCCAGGTCAGGCTCTCCAGTCCCTCATCCCTGTTGGCCAGATCAGGCTCCAGTCCCTCATCCCTGTTGGCCAGGTCAGGCTCCAGTCCCTCATCCCTGTTGGCCAGGTCAGGCTCCAGTCCCTCATCCCTGTTGGCCAGGTCAGGCTCTGCCCCAGTGATGACAGAGCTGCAGAGTACAGGGCAAAAATGTATTATTTTATGCTATTCTCTTTCCTACAAAGCAAAGGAAAACAGAGCAAGGTTGGGTCCTGCCCCACTTATGATAGGTGGAACCATGAACTCTTAACCGTTATGGCTCCCTTTCTTTACTTCTCTCAGAATGGATTTGGGGAAACGTTGGGTGTTCTTCATCCAAAAGGCTGAGTGACGTGTCCGCCCGTCTCCTGGTCTGGGGAAAGCTGTACGCGAACCCCCCTGGAAGAGCAGGAAGCTGTACCGAACCCCCCTGGAAGAGCAGGAAGCTGTACCGAACCCTCCTGGAAGAGCAGGAAGCTGTACCGAACCCTCCTGAAGAAGAGCAAACCCTCCTGGAAGAGCAGGATGCTGTACCAAACCCCCCTGGAAGAGCAGGAAGCTGTACCGAACACTCCTGGAAGAGCAGGATGCTGTACCAAACCCCCTGGAAGAGCAGGATGCTGTACCAAACCCCCCTGGAAGAGCAGGAAGCTGTACCGAACCCCCCTGGAAGAGCAGGAAGCTGGACCGAACCCCCCTGGAAGAGCAGGAAGCTGTACCGAACCCTCCTGGAAGAGCAGGAAGCTGTACCGAACCCTCCTGGAAGAGCAGGAAGCTGTACCGAACCCTCCTGGAAGAGCAGGAAGCTGTACCGAACCCTCCTGGAAGAGCAGGATGCTGTACCGAACCCCCCTGGAAGAGCAGGAAGCTGTACCGAACCCTCCTGGAAGAGCAGGAAGCTGTACCGAACCCCCCTGGAAGAGCAGGAAGCTGTACCGAACCCTCCTGGAAGACCAGGAAGCTGTACCGAACCCCCCTGGAAGAGCAGGAAGCTGTACCGAACCCCATGGAAGAGCAGGAAGCTGTACCGAACCCCCCTGGAAGAGCAGGAGACACATCGCTCTGGATACAGTTCTATTCATCACATGTAATGGTCCATGTGGCAGTTGTCATGGTTTTTATGATTTTTGCATTGAAGATAAAAATGGGGGGTTTATCAATGTCATATTTTATTGTAAAGACATTCTGTTATATCTTTGGAGCCTTTTTGACTGCATATTTAATTTATTTCCCTTTACATATTCCCTGTAGCCCACCTGTCCAATATGTCTGTAAAACTTAATGTTTTAATAAATAGGCCTTTTTAAATGATTTTTCTTTGGATCAAATGCATGAAAATTGACGACTATTTTAGCCACAGTTTAGGCTATTGCATGTTTGTCTACTAATTTATAAAGAACACGAAAACGCCACCCTGATGCGCTAAATTATCGACATCGTTTAAAGACATCCACGGAGAAGCCAGGGATTGTTTTTGTTTTTGTGCCTGACAAGAGCCAGTAAGGTAATGATCCGTGGAGCGAGCTCTGCATCCTCCGTCAGCATCACAAGCTCTTTCTCACCGCATCCAGGATACACCGTAAGGAAAACGATACATCGTGAAGTCAGATAAATATCGTGTAGGCCTTTTCGGTATGTGTAACAGTAGCCAATGAGATTGAAAATATTGCATCTGTTGAATGTCGTTTATTGGTATATCCTGAATGTGTATGTATGACTGTTGCGGCCTCTGTAGCATATTTGCCCGATGGCGCACATTTTTGTTTTCACAGAAAAGATGCAAACCGCACGTATTGCCTAAATTCCAGATATAGGTTGATTTTGATTTACATGGCTAATTAGGATTACGCGTGCAACATTTTGCAATGTATTGGGCTATAGTACATGTATTTATGTTCTAGACATGATTTACAAATAAAACACTTAGCGTACCTGCGTAATAATGGATTTATTAGGATGGTTCTAGGTCAATAAACCAATGTCTACATACATCCGCAGTATTTGGACATAACGCGATTCCTATGGCCGAATGGTGTGTGATATTATTAGTTTACAGGGGGAAGGAACAACAAAAGTGTCAATTTGCACCATCTTTCTGTTAGTCAACTGTTTACATATGGGTTAATGATGGTTTCTGTCAGGTGGACATCCTTCTAAAATATAATTAGAATTACGTTTTCAGTTGCATTTTCTACTAAATACATGATTGATAAGCAACGTTATATATATTTTTTATCTCCCTATTGCAGACAGAGATGGGTTCGACGATCAGGTTGAGTAGAACCGTGTTGCTGGGCGTTCTGGTGTACATGGCGGGGCTGGCATCCGCCCGGAGCCCCCGCACGGCAGACCAAGTATCTGAGGCCGATATTCAGCGCCTCCTACACGGCGCCATGGAGCAGCTTGGCATCGCTCGACACAGGATCGAGTACCCCGCTCACCAGGCCACCAACATCGTGGGTCCCCAGAGTATCCAAGGTGGGGCCCATGGTTTAAAATAATCTGAGTTAAAGGAGTTGTCTGTTTTAGTCATAGTGCTGTAGTAGTTGGCTTGACCTAAAGTATATTTCAGGCTTGTTAATCTTAATTTTTTTGTATTTGTTGTCAATGAAGCAAAAAAGTACAGTAACGGTATTGTATCTGACAACTTGTTTAGTAATCAAACACTATACCTATAAAACAGTATGACGTGTAAGACTACAAGCCTAGTCTGTGTGTATCTGGTGTGTGTCATGATTTGGCACATGGGTCATGTCTAAGAAATATACTCTCCACTCTATTGCAGGCAATTTTCCATTGTGAAATTAAATTACATCTGTTTTGAAATGTTCCCTACCAGTAATTACACCACAGAGCTGTCTTGTGTCCAGTTCATAGCCTTGGATAAATCACTCAGCGACATCCCATATGTTCAAAAGTAGTGCACTTCATAGGGAATATGGTTATGGGCCCTGGTCAAAAGTAGTGTAGGGAATATGGTTATGGGCCCTGGTCAAAAGTAGTGCACATCATAGGGAATAGGATTATGGGTCCTGGTCAAAAGTAGTGTACTTTGGGGAATAGGGTTATGGGCCCTGGTCAAAAGTAGTGCACTTCATAGGGAATAGGGTTATGGGCCCTGGTCAAAAGTAGTGCACTTCATAGGGAATAGGGTTATGGGCCCTAGTCAAAAGTAGTGCACTTCATAGGGAATAGGGTTATGGGCCCTGGTCAAAAGTAGTGCACTTCATAGGGATTAGGGTTATGGGCCCTGGTCAAAAGTAGTGCACTTCATAGTGAATAGGGTTCCATTTTGTACATAGACATAATGGAGTTTAATAACAGGTCTACATCGATGTGGACCGGCAAGTAAGCTATTTTATATTGTACCAAAGCTCCTGCCAAATGTTCAAGAGTATTGAGGGGATATATTCTGTGGGAGAGAGGGCATGCATCTTGGAGTGAGGAAAATGTTTTGCCAATGGTTATAGTTCCCAGTGCCATTGTGGAGATCACATTTACATTTCAGGCCTTGGGTTTCTGTACTTGGGATTGTGTTTGGAGATGGGACATGTACAGTGATTTTGCAAAGTATTCAGACTCCTTGACTTTCTCCACATTTACAACTTTACAGCCTTATTCTAAAATTGATTAAATATTGTTTTTCCCTCATCAGTCTACACACTACCCCATAATGACAAAGTGAAAACAGGCTTTTTGATTATTTTTTTTACAAATGTATTCAGACCCTTTGCTATGAGACTTGAAATTGAGCTCAGCTGCATCCTGTTTCCATTGATCAGCGTTGATGTTTATACAACTAGATTGGAGTCCACCTGTTGTAAATTCGATTGGTCAAGAAATGGGCTCCCGAGTGGCGCAGCGGTCTAAGGCGCTTATAGTCACCACAGACACCCTGGTTAGATTCCAGGCTGTATCACAACCGGCCGTGATTGGGAGTCCTATAGGGCAGCGCACAATTGGCCAAACGTCATCCATGATTGGCCGGTGTAGGCCGTCATTGTAAATGAGAATTTGTTCTTAACTAGTTAATCTAGTTTAATGAAAGTTACATAAGGTTCAGAAAGTGAAGGCACACACCGTAGAGCTCCGAGACAGGGTTTGTATACCTAAAGTATGCACTGTACACAAATAACATATCTAGGCTTAGTATTGTATTCTGATATAGATTTCAATTTTACTTGCGCTAATCAAATTGTTAAAGCATCAGTCTTGGATCTTAATAAGCACAACACATTTATAACATATGAATTGGCTGACGTCGTACACGATTGGATAAAATGCTACACAACAAAAACTGGGGATCTGTTTTGGCTCGTGAGCACCACTTTCAAAACTACTGGCTGAAATTCAACAAGTTCTGGAGCGTCACTATAAAATGTAAGAACGGTAGTTAACATGCCCTGTCTGTCCCTGTCACAATTAAAAAAATATATATTCTTGTCATGTTCTGTTTCCTCCACTAGGTGGAGCCCATGAGGGGCTGCAGCACCTGGGTCCCTATGGAAACATACCCAACATCGTAGCTGAGCTGACAGGGGACAACATCCCCAAATACTTCAGTGAGGACCATGGCTACCCCAACCCTTCCAACCCATGTCCACTAGGAAAGACGGGTAAACAAATAGCTATATTTCTGTTTGACAAGGATTTCTCCTTTAGGCTTGGTGCCTAACTTTCAGTACCGTTACAGTCCTGCAAGACCACAAGACAGACATCAAGTTAGCTAAAGCAGGAACAGGCTTGCACTCAGCGAGGCTTTATCCTTTGTTTCTGTGTGGTTGGTTCTCTGTCCCTGTATCAAATGTTTTGTCACATGCGCCGAATACAACAGATGTAGACCTTACAGTGAAATGCTTACTTACAAGCCCTTAACCAACAATGCAGTTTTAAGAAAATACCGGCCCCAATTCTTTTTTTTTACGACATCGTCTGGTATTGAGGTCCTGGATGGCAGGAAAGATGGCAGGAAAGTTGGCCCTGGTGATGTACGCACTAACCTTGCTGTCGGAGGCTGAGCAGTTGCCATACCAGGCAGAGATGCAACCAGTCAGGATGCTCTTGATGTTGGTTCTACAGCTGCTTCTGAGGACCAACGCCAAATCTTTTCAGTCTCCTGAGGGAATAGGTTTTGTCGTGCCTCTCTTCACGACTGTCTTGGTGTGTTTGGACCATGTTAGTTTGTTGCTGTTGGGGAGGCAGGTAGCCTAGTGGCTAGAGCGTTGGCCTAGTAACCAAAAGGTTGCAAGATTGAATCCCCGAGTTGACAAGGTAAAAATCTGTCGTTCTGCCCCTGAACAAGGCAGCTAACCCACTGTTCCTATGTCATCATTGAAAATAAGAATTTGTTCTTAACTGACTTGCCTAGTTAAATAAAGGTTTTAAAAAATGTGTGGACCCCAAGGAACTTCAAGTTCTCAACTACAGCCTCGTCAATGAGAATGGGGGCGTGCTCGGTCCTTTTCCTGTAGTCCACAATCATCTCCTTTGTCTTGATCACATTGAGGGAGATGTGCAAGGACAACAACCACACGGTAAGGTCTCTGACCTCCTCCCTATAGGCTGTCTCATCGTTGTCGGGGTTCAGGCCTACCACTGTTGTCATCAGCAAACTTAATGATGGTGTTGGAGTCGTGCCTGACCGGGCAGTCATGAGTGAACAGGGAGTACAGGAGGGGACTGAGCACACACCCCTGAGGAGCCCCTGTTTTGAAGATCAACGTGGTGGATGTGTTACCTACCCTTACCTCCTGGGGGTGTTCTGTCAGGAAGTCTAGGATCCAGTTGCAAAGGGAGGTGTTTAGTCCCTGGGTTCTTAGCTTAGTGATGAGCTTTGAGGGCACATTGGTGTTGAACACTGAGCTGTAGTCAATGAACAGCATTCTCACATAGGTGTTCCTTTTGCCCAGGTGGGAAAGGGCAGCGTGGGGTGCAATAGAGGTTGCATCATCTGTGTATGTTTGTGCGGTATGCAAATTGGATTGGGTCTAGGGTTTCTGGGATAATGGTGTTGATGCATTTCATGGCTACAGATGTGAGTGCTATGTGTTGGTAGGCAGGTAACCTTTGCTTCCTTGGGCACAGGGACTATGGTGGTCTATTTGAAATATGCAGATATTACAGACTCAGTCAGGGACAGGTTGAAAATGTCAGTGGAGACGCTTGCCAGTTGGTCAGTGCATGCTAGGAGTACACATCCTAGTAATCAGTCTGGCCCTGCAGCCTTGTGAATGTTGACCTGTTTAAAGGTCTTACTCACATCGGCTACGGAGAGCGTGATCAGTCATCCGGAACAGCTGGTGCTCTCATGCATTACTTGCCTCGACGCGAGCATATACAGTTGAAGTTGGAAGTTTACATACACTTTAGCCAAATGGATTTAAACTCAGTTTTTCACCATTCCTGGAGACATTTAATCCTAGTAAAAAAATTCCCTGTCTTAGGTCAGTTAGGATCACCACTTTATTTTAAGAATGTGAAATGTCAGAATAATAGTAGAGAATTATTTATTTCAGCTTTTATTTCTTTCATCACATTCCCAGTGGGTCAGAAGTTTACATACACTCAATTAGTATTTGGTAGCATTGCCTTTCAATTGTTTAACTTGGGTCAAACGTTTCAAGTAGCCTTCCACAAGCTTCCCACAATAAGTTGGGTGAATTTTGGCCCATTCCTCCTGACAGAGCTGGTGTAACTGAGTCAGGTTTGTAGGCCTCCATGCTCGCACACGCTTTTTTAGTTCTGCCCAAAAATTTTCTATGGGATTGATACCAGGGCTTTGTGATGGCCACTCCAATACCTTGACTTTGTTGTCCTTAAGCCATTTTGCCACAACTTTGGAAGTATGCTTGGGGTCATTGTCCATTTGGAAGACCCACGCTTAAACTTCCTGACTGTCTTGAGATGTTGCTTCAATATAGCCACATAATTGACCTTTCTCATGAAGCTATCTATTAGGTGAAGTGCACCAGTCCCTCCTGCAGCAAAGCACCCCTACAGCATGATGCAGCCACCCCCGTGCTTCACGGTTTGGATGGTGTTCTTCGGCTTACAAGCCTCCTCTTTTTCCTCCAAACATAGCGATAGTCATTATGTCCAAACGGCTCTATTTTTGTTTCATCAGACCAGAGGACATTTCTCCAAAAAGTACAATCTTTGTCCCCATGTGCAGTTGCAAACCATAGCCTGGCTTTTTTATGGTGGTTTTGGAGCAGTGGCTTCTTCCTTGCTGAGCGGCCTTTCAGGTTATGTCGATATAGGACTTGTTTTACTGTGTATATAGATACTTTTGTACCTGTTTCCTCCAGCATCTTCACAAGGTCCTTTGATGTTCTGGGATTGATTTGCACTTTTCGCACCAAAATACGCTCATCTCTAGGAGACAGAACGCGTCTCCTTCCTGAGTGGTATGATGGCTGCGTAGTCCCATGGTGTTTATAATTGCGTACTATTGTTTGTACAGATGAACGTGGTACCTTCATGTGTTTGGAAATTGCTCCTAAGGATGAACCAGACTTGTGGAGGACTACAATTTTGTTCTTGAGGTCTTGGCTGATTTCTTTTAATCCCCCCCCCCCCCATTATGTCAAGCAAAGAGGCACTGAGTTTGAAGGTAGGCGTGAAATAGAGCCACAGGTACACATCAAATTGACTCAAATGATGTCAATTAATCAGAAGCTTCTCGAGCCATGACTTCCTTTTCTGGAATTTTCCAAGCTGTTTAAAGGCGCAGTCAACTTAGTGAAAAACTTCTGACCCATTGGAATGGTGATACAGTGAAATAACCTGTCTGTAAACAGTTGTTGGAAAAATAACTTGTGTCATGCACAGTAGATGTAGATGTCCTAACAGACTTGCCAAAACTATAGTTTGTTAAAAAGAAATCTGTGGAGTGGTTGAAAAACAAGTTTTAATGTCATGTCTCCAACCTAAGTGTATGTAAACTTCCGACTTCAACTAAGTTATTTAGCTAGTGTCACTGGGCAGCTCTCGGCTGTGCTTCCTTTTGTGGTCTGTAATAGTTTGCAAGTTCCTGTCGCGTCGGAGGCGTTGTAGTACGATTCAGTCTTAGTCCTGTATTAACGCTTTGCCTGTTTGATGGTTCGTTGGAGGGCTTAGTAGGATTTCTTATAAGCTTCTGTTTTAGAGTCCCACTCCCTGAAAGCTGCAGCTCTACTCTTTTGCTCAGTGCGAATGTTGCTTGTAATCCATGGCTTTTGGTTGGGTTATGTACGTACAGTCACTGAGGGAATGACGTCCTCAATACACTTATTGATATAGCCAGTGACTGATGTGGTGTATTCCTCAATGCCATCGGAAGAATCCCGGAACATGTTCCAGTCTGTGCTAGCAAAGCAGTCCTGTAGTTTAGCATCTGCTTCATCTGACAACTGGTGCTTCCTGCTTTACTTTTTGTTTGTAAGCAGGAATCAGATTTACCAAATGGAGAGCCAAATTGTACACGTCTCTGTGTGGAGTAAAGGTGATCTATAATTTATTTTGCCCTCTGGTTGGACATTTAACATGATAATAGAAATGAAGTAAATCTCCTTTAAGTTTCCCTGCATTAAAGTCCCCGGCCACTAAGAGCTCCGCCTTTGGATTAGCTTTTTCCTGTTTGCGTACGGTGGTATACAGCTCATTGAGTTAGGTTTTAGCGGCAGCGGTATGTTCTTACTGTCGTCGTTCAGCCACGACTCTGTGAAACATAAGATATTACAGTTAATGTCCCGTTGGTAGGATATATGTGCTTTTCAGCTGGTCTCATTTATTTTCAAGCGATTGAACGTTAGCTAGCGGGACGGAAGGCAAGGGAAGATTAGCCACTCATCGCCTGATCCTCGCAAGGCATCTTGATCTTTTTCCACGATCTCCGTTTCCTTCTCCAGTGAATCACGGGGGGATCTGTGCCTGGTTGAGTGTCTGTAGTAGTATATCCCTCCTGTCCAACTCATTGAAGAACTCTTCGTCCAGTTTGAGGTGAGCAATCGCAGTTTTGATGCCCAGAATCTCTTTTCGGTCATAAGATGGTAGCAGTCACATTATGTACAAAACAAGTTATGAACAACGCAAAAACAAACAAAAAATAGCATGGGTGGTTAAGAGCCGGTAAGATGGCAGCCACCCCCTCCAGCTCCATCGACGTGTATTTTATATCTGAGGAATCCTCCTAGTACTTGTCCCTGACTCGTTATCGCTGCAGATCAGTGGCGGTCAGTGCCGTTTGTGATGGAGGACATTTTTTTTATTGTTTTTGTATCAGCATGGCCTTATTTCTATTACAGCATGTTGGATGACTGTCATTCATATTCCATTAACCCAGTTCAATGTAACATCGATAGGTTTAGGTTACTACATGATACTCACATTTCCCCTATACCAATCATGAGGTTGCTACAACCTGGCCCTCAAATTAAAGTTTAGAACATAGGTGTGCGCAGGTCGAGAGAAATCTGAGATGACAATGACACATGGACATACAGTGAAACATTCAATACCGCCTTCCACACTCTTGTCTGTGTCTAGCTTAACTAGGGTGTAATCATTATTCCAACAGTGGCAAATGGGAGTTTCTATTGGACAAATTTGGAGTATTTTTTATCATTTAATGTTCGTGTTTCATTTGCTTTTGTTCTGTTTTAAAGATTACTGACAGAGCCATAAGAAAATATTGCTTTTTTCAACATTTGGAATATATTTGGAATGAATAGACACCATTTAAAAAATTTTCAATGAACATTGATCAGCTAAATTTTTAAACAGTCACTTTCATAGCAGCCTCAAATTGTATTCATTCTGAGATGACAATGACCATGGACATACAGTGAAACATTCAATACTCCACACTCTTGTCTCCTCTTAACTAGGGTGTAATCATTTTCCAACCAAATGGGAGTTTTTTGTTTGTGTGACTGTTTTAGAAACGTTTTTCAACATTTGGTGGAATGAATACACCCCTGATCACGCATAAACAGTCATGACTTTTCCCTTTTGTTTGTGGACTTCAATGAACACATCAGCTGTATGTGACCAGGTGGAAAAAATCTTTCCAAGCCAAACCTTGTCATAACCACTTGTCACACTCTGACCATGATTTGCATTGTTTGTTTCTATGTTTTGTTTGGTCAGGGTGTGATATGAGTGGGCATTCTATGTTGTATGTCTAGTTTGTCTATTTCTATGTGTTTTGGCCTGATATGGTTCTCAATCAGTGGCAGGTGTTAGTCATTGTCTCTGATTGGGAACCATATTTAGGTAGCCGGTTTTGGATTGTGGTTGGTGGGTTATTGTCTATGTTTTGTTGCATGTTAGCACAGTGTTTCTATAGCAGTCACATTCGTCTTGTTAGTTAGTTTGTTTTGTTTAGTGTACTTTGTGTTTTTTCGTCAATCATTAAAGTATGCATTCACACCACCCTGCGCTTTGGTCTCCTCACTACGATGATCGTGACACCACTATACACAGCCGTTGTCTCCATATTAGCTAAAGTAACGTCTTTGTCAACATAGCTAATAGAATTAACGCGTTAGTAAACCCGCTACAATCATGCGGTAAAAAGCTTACCTTGACTTGGGAGTTCCAGTGTTGTTGGATAGTCATAGCCAGCTAACTAACATAGCATCCCTGTGTTTGAGCCGGGTGTTTGAGTAACTAAACTAGCCAGATGCATTTGTTAGCTAATTAAGTGAGGGAGAGAAATTGACTTGCTTCGCCTTCATTTTTTAAAAAGAATTTGTTCAAAACTGTTCAACTATTGTCTTTGAGTCAGCTACTCACATGTTATGCACTGCAGTGCTAGTTAGCTGTAGCTTGTGCTTTCAGTACTAGATTCATTCTCTGATCCTTTGATTGGGTGGACAACATGTCAGTTCATGCTGCAAGAGCTCTGATAGGTTGGAAGATGTCCTCCAGAAGTTATAATTACAGTGCAAGTCTATGGAAGGGGTTGAGAACCATGAGCCTCCTAGGTTGTGTAATGAAGTCAATGTAGTCAGAGAAGGACGGCAACTAGCTGTCCTCCGGATACACCGTGGTGCTACCCTATAGAGGTGCTGTTGAGGCTACTATAGACCTTCATTGTAAAAGTGTTTCTATCAATTATTTGGTGAGGTGAATATATATATATATACAGTATATATAAAAATGATGACTTTATCCATGTTTTACAATTAAATAAATCATTGAAATTCACTGAGGAGGATGGTCCTCCTCTGAAGAGCCTCCACTGCTGCAGAATAATCTAGGGTTTGCCTTGTCTATGTCCTTTTCTCATTTGGGAAAAAAATCCACTCTCCTCCGTAGCACCAGAAACCGATGAGTTGTCGAGGCGATGTCAGTTTTGTTAGTGTCCTCCCCTCTAACCACGTTCCATCAGGATAGTCGTGCGTGTCCTTCACGGAGGAGTTTTGATATCTGCCACACCACCTTTGAATCAGCTGTTTTAACCTCTAGCGTCGAGCAATCCCGTATCCGGGAGTGTAATCATAGCCTCAAGCTCATTAGCATAACGCAACGTTAACTATTCATGAAAATCGCAAATTAAATTAAATAAATATATTGGCTCACAAGCTTAGCCTTTTGTTAACAACACTGTCATCTCAGATTTTCAAAATATTCTTTTCAACCATAGCTACACGAGCATTTGTGTAAGAGTATTGATAGCTAGCCTAGCATTCAGCAGGCAAAATTTTCACAAAAACAAGAAAAGCATTCAAATAAAATCATTTACCTTTGAAGAACTTCAGATGTTTTCAATGAGGAGACTCTCAGTTAGATAGCAAATGTTCAGTTTTTCCAAAAAGATTATTTGTGTAGGAGAAATCGCTCCGTTTTGTTCATCACGTTTGGCTAAGAAAACCCCCCGAAAATTCAGTCATTTCAACACCAAACTTTTTTCCAATTTAACTCCATAATAATGACAGAAACATGGCAAACGTTGTTTAGAATCAATCCTCAAGGGGTTTTTCACATATCTATTCGATGATAAATCATTCGTGGCAGTTGCCTTTCTCCTCTGAACCTAATGGAAAAGTGGACGCAGCTGGAGGTGGCGCAATAATTTCGACGGAGGACACCAAGCGGACACCTGGTAAATGTAGTCTCTTATGGTCAATCCAATGATATGCCTACAAATACGTCACAATGCTGCAGACACCTTGGGGAAACGACAGAAAGTGTTGGTTCATTCCTGGCGCATTCACAGCCATATAAGGAGACATTCTAACACAGCGCATTCAAAATCTGGGGCATTTCTTCTATGAAATTTCATCTTGGTTTCGCCTGTAGCATTAGTTCTGGGGCACTCACAGACAATATCTTTGCAGTTTTGGAAACGTCAGAGTGTTTTCTTTCCAAAGCTGTCAATTATATGCATAGTCGAGCATCTTTTCGTGACAAAATATCTTGTTTAAAACGGGAACGTTTTTTTATCCAAAAATTAAAAGAGCGCCCCCTATATCAAAGAAGTTAATGAAAATCATGCATACGTAAAAGGAATAAGTAGCATGTTTTTATCTATAAAATGTCTTGAACAACTAACTTCATTTGTTTTGACTTTAGACAGTTATTTTTTGGATCCTAACCCCGTAAAAGCAATTTGAATGAGTGGAGGAGTCCATTTTTGTCCACATTCCGTCTCCTCGCCGCCTCTCCTCGTTGACCTTTTTATTTAAAGTTTTTTTTTTAAAGCGAGAGCGGATGCAGGAGTTGCACAGATCCAATGTTGAAAAATCTTGACCATGTCCTCTCTTTGCTTGTACTGTAGCGGCAGATGGTTGTCTGGAGAATGTCCCAGACACAGCAGAGTTCAGCAGAGAGTTCCAGAAGCATCAGCACTTGTTCGACCCAGAACATGACTACCCTGCTCTGGCCAAGTGGGTGAGTGACTAGGGCAACTTGGTAAAATTGCCTTCAGAGTGTACAGGCAACTTCACCCTCCTCCACTAGGCTCGAGTGGTTACAACCAAGCTGTGCCCCCTGTACCATTGAATAAGTCCATCTCCTTACCCTCTTTTAGGAAATGTTTTTCCGCTTGTATTAACTGACACCACACCCCATCTGTGGACACTAGACAAGTCAACCACGGAAGGGTCTCTGTTCCCTGAAAAGGCTCAAGCTATGTGTTTATGATTACAGAAAATAAAATCATGTGCTGTAAAACAATGGAAACATTCTTTGTCACTAACTTACTTTTGTCATTTCAGAACAAGGAACTGTTGTACCAGAAACTGAAGGGAGGACCCAAAAGAAGACAAAGGGTTATAACTGCTTTTCCTCAGCTTTTTTTGTTTTGTTATTGTTTGTTTAAGTTTTTGTATAAATTGTATCTGTGAAACCACATCAACACCATTGAGTTGTTATGCCCTGAAGGGGATAATGCCCTTTTACACTCACATTTATGGATTAAGTTGCATGTTGACCGACCAATGTCAATTTTGAATCCAGACTACATTCTTTCATTTCTCCGTCGATGATCACAAACGCCTCTGGAACACCTGTAGCTAACCTATTTAACGACAAGAATGTCATAAGATTTTATTTTAAATCCCAGCAACAACAACGCAATGTCGTATTTGTTCCTTTTTCCATTCCAGAGTGTCAATAACCCCTATCTGATGGGTCAGAAGCTGGACAACGTTGTAGCCAAGAAGTCTGTTCCCCACTACCCAGAAGAGGAGGACTATAGAACATCCACCTGAACCCACCCCGCGCTGTTCTATCTTTACTAACCCCACCGTGTCACATCACTAAAACTAAAGTAGATTCAAAATGACATCACAAAAGTATTGGGAGTGTTCTCTAAATATGACTTTAATCACCATTACATTTAGTTGAACTACGTAGCCTACTAACAACATTACATGCGGTAATAGCAGTATATTGATATGTACAACTTGTGTAAAAAAAAAAAAAACATTAAAAAAAAGGTATTATACTCTGCTATTTTCAGTTCTCAATCAATCATTGATCTATCAAAAGTATTAATACTCAGTTTATTTGTGTGCCTGTGATGTATGATCCACCCCGTGAAGCTGAATTTTCTGTTTTTATCAAACAAATATGTTGTTGATGTTTTGATCTGGTTTTGCTTCTTTCTTGTGTGGCCTTGTCAAGCCTTAACTAAGTCTCTTGCTGTTTTCTTTCTGATCATTTAAAATAAATGATTTACTCTGCAAGTTTCCCAGGTTTGAGCCATTTTTACAAGGATCTATCAGAGGATGACGGGCGTTGGAGGGGCGGGTACATCCCTCTACTGTACTTAAATCTGAGACAGTACAGCTAGACAGCAGTTTGTTTTGCCTCTTCCAAGAAGAGATCATACAGGGATAATTATATTTAAGCAATATCTTAATCCCGCAGGGAATCTTTCTGTCGTGTCGTTTGTGTAGGACACAGGTGAGCCAATCTAGCTATTTATCGTTTTCGCTCTACCAATTACGATGTTGAAATTATTCTATTAGTCTTAACTGTACGCTATAACCACTTGGAAATGTATTTGGTTTGACATTACTGCATAAACCTTGCTAAAAGGTATGCGTAATTTGTTCTGTTGATTTCCATGACGGCTTTAGTTGTAATTATTTAATATTCCATAGATCAGGATGAAGACGTCAGTCTTTGCCTCGGCCATGGTGTTGGGACTACTCTTCTGTCCGCAAAGGAGCGCAGGGGTAGGTGGCTACCAGGGTTCCTTTCAGCACCCATACAAATACAACTCCAGTCCCAACCAGTCTGAGCGCTCACCGCAGCAGCCACCACAGAATGGATTTGTCTCCCGCCAAATGGGGCCAGTAACTGCCAACGACGAGGTTCTAGAATCCAGCCAAGAAGCCTTACACGTCACGGAGCGCCGGTACCTCAAACTGGACTGGTGCAAAACGCAGCCGCTGAAACAGACGATCCACGAGGAAGGATGCCTCAGCCGCACTATAATCAATCGTTTCTGTTACGGGCAGTGTAACTCCTTCTACATCCCCCGACACATATACGAAGATGACGGGGCTTTCCAATCGTGTTCCACCTGTAAACCGAAAACATTCACAACTGTCACCTATACCCTCATATGTCCCGGCCAGTCACCCAGCTCCCGAAAGAAACGCGTCCAGCGCGTAAAGACGTGCCGCTGCGCTTCCATAGACCTGGATTAGGCCTAGTTAAAACCATAGGTGGACACAGTCTCTGTTGGTTTGCTTTCCACGGGAAGAATTAAAAGGTACCGACCAATGCATACAATTAAATGTGCTTCCATTGCAAAAACCGAATATGCACGAGGGAGAGAATATCCAATCTTAATCCAAAAAGGGGAGATCAAAAGACAACGAAACCAAGGGATGGAACTGTTGAAAACCATTCCAAAACCCTAAACTGGTAGCTATGCCAACCCCAACAGACTCCCCAGTGTAATGTATGGGACTATAATGACTGGTTTGGCATAATTGACTGGTTTGGCACATTGTAAATGGCTTATGGCTTCGAGCGTAATGGTTTTTTAATGATATTGTTGGTTTGCGCCTAATACAAATAACAGTATCACTGTGGATACCAGAAGGTTTGCGCATGTTTGCCATTTAAAATAAGGCGAAAAAGCCACAGTGTAAGAATTTAACAGACTATTTTTGTAAACCGTTGAGAGAATATAGTGTTTCCACTGTGTGGAATATGAGTTGGTGGATGCGTTCACTACCAGAGCGCTAGACGAGTGTGGTGTTCATGAATATTGGCTTTTCTTTTAATACTTTGCCCCTGTTTGACGTCACTTAATGGACTTGTTATTGTATTAATCATGTATATAAAGTGGTTGCTGAATAAACTCATGATTGTACACCTTATTGAACTAGTTTGTGTTGTTGGGGTTGTAACAACAGACTGATTGCAAGATAAAGTACATAAATTATATATATATATATTAATATGATTTAATATCAGAAAACAGACAACTGAATATCAAATCTATATTTCATAGAAAGTTTACCATACAATCGAGATACATTGTCTTATTAATTTGTCCAGTTATTAAATCAGCTATTAGCCTTTTTTTTATATAAATATGTTTTTTTTAACAGGGCAGTGCTAGGATGAGGTGCAGAATAAAAAAACAACTAATTTAACATAAATATTTATCATCCTATTGCCAGTATCCCATTGGTCAGTGAATGCATCTGCAACTTTGTGACCTCTGAACCCATTGTAAAAGGGGTTTCCTCTAGTGTCCAGCGAGGGCAGGGTCAATGGGCATCCAGGACAGTACAGTGTTCCAGGCTTGGTCCATAACAGGGTGGGCAGGATCAGAGACGAGTATGATCCTGACCACTCCCCTGTGTGGGTGGCTAAGGGGTGGTGACGGGAGAAGGTGTGAGGAGTCCCCAGTCCTGTGTGGGTGGCTAAGGGGCGGTGATGGGAGAAGGTGGGAGGTGTCCCCAGTCCTGTGTGGCTGGCTAAGGGGCGGTCACGGGAGAAGGTGGGAGGAGTCCCCAGTCCTGTGTGGGTGGCTAAGGGGCGGTCACGGGAGAAGGTGGGAGGAGTCCCCAGTCCTGTGTGGGTGGCTAAGGGGCGGTGACGGGAGAGGGTGGGAGGAGTCCCCAGTCCTGTGTGGCTGGCTAAGGGGCGGTCACGGGAGAAGGTGGGAGGAGTCCCCAGTCCTGTGTGGGTGGCTAAGGGGCGGTGACGGGAGAGGGTGGGAGGAGTCCCCAGTCCTGTGTGGGTGGCTAAGGGACAGTGATGGGAGAAGGTGGGAGGAGTCCCCAGTCCTGTGTGGCTGGCTAAGGGGCGGTGACGGGAGAAGGTGGGAGGAGTCCCCAGTCCTGTGTGGGTGGCTAAGGGGCAGTGACGGGAGAAGGTGGGAGGAGTCCCCAGTCCTGTGTGGGTGGCTAAGGGGTGGTGACGGGAGAAGGTGGGAGGAGTCCCCAGTCCTGTGTGGGTGGCTAAGGGGCGGTGACGGGAGAAGGTGGGAGGAGTCCCCAGTCCTGTGTGGGTGGCTAAGGGGCGGTGACGGGAGAAGGTGGGAGGAGTCCCCAGTCCTGTGTGGGTGGCTAAGGGGCGGTGACGGGAGAAGGTGGGAGGAGTCCCCAGTCCTGTGTGGGTGGCTAAGGGACAGTGATGGGAGAAGGTGGGAGGAGTCCCCAGTCCTGTGTGGCTGGCTAAGGGGCGGTGACAGGAGAAGGTGGGAGGAGTCCCCAGTCCTGTGTGGGTGGCTAAGGGGCGGTGACGGGAGAAGGTGGGAGGAGTCCCCAGTCCTGTGTGGGTGGCTAAGGGACAGTGATGGGAGAAGGTGGGAGGAGTCCCCAGTCCTGTGTGGCTGGCTAAGGGGCGGTGACAGGAGAAGGTGGGAGGAGTCCCCAGTCCTGTGTGGGTGGCTAAGGGGCGGTGACGGGAGAAGGTGGGAGGAGTCCCCAGTCCTGTGTGGGTGGCTAAGGGACAGTGATGGGAGAAGGTGGGAGGAGTCCCCAGTCCTGTGTGGCTGGCTAAGGGGCGGTGACAGGAGAAGGTGGGAGGAGTCCCCAGTCCTGTGTGGGTGGCTAAGGGGCGGTGACGGGAGAAGGTGGGAGGAGTCCCCAGTCCTGTGTGGGTGGCTAAGGGCGGTGATGGGAGAAGGTGGGAGGAGTCCCCAGTCCTGTGTGGGTGGCTAAGGGACAGTGATGGGAGAAGGTGGGAGGAGTCACCAGTCCTGTGTGGCTGGCTAAGGGGCGGTGACGGGAGAAGGTGGGAGGAGTCCCCAGTCCTGTGTGGGTGGCTAAGGGACGGTGACGGGAGAAGGTGGGAGGAGTCCCCAGTCCTGTGTGGGTGGCTAAGGGGCGGTGACGGGAGAAGGTGGGAGGAGTCCCCAGTCCTGTGTGGGTGGCTAAGGGACGGTGATGGGAGAAGGTGGGAGGTGTCCCCAGTCCTGTGTGGGTGGCTAAGGGGCGGTGACAGGAGAAGGTGGGAGAAGTCCCCAGTCCTGTGTGGGTGGCTAAGGGACGGTGATGGGAGAAGGTGGGAGGAGTCCCCAGTCCTGTGTGGGTGGCTAAGGGACGGTGATGGGAGAAGGTGGGAGGAGTCCCCAGTCCTGTGTGGGTGGCTAAGGGACAGTGATGGGAGAAGGTAGGAGGAGTCCCCAGTCCTGTGTGGGTGGCTAAGGGACGGTGATGGGAGAAGGTGGGAGGTGTCCCCAGTCCTGTGTGGGTGGCTAAGGGACGGTGATGGGAGAAGGTAGGAGGAGTCCCCAGTCCTGTGTGGCTGGCTAAGGGGCGGTGACAGGAGAAGGTGGGAGGAGTCCCCAGTCCTGTGTGGGTGGCTAAGGGACGGTGATGGGAGAAGGTGGGAGGTGTCCCCAGTCCTGTGTGGGTGTCTAAGGGGCGGTGACAGGAGAAGGTGGGAGAAGTCCCCAGTCCTGTGTGGGTGTCTAAGGGGCGGTGACAGGAGAAGGTGGGAGAAGTCCCCAGTCCTGTGTGGGTGGCTAAGGAGCAGTGACGGGAGAAGGTGGGAGGAGTCCCCAGTCCTGTGTGGGTGGCTAAGGGGCGGTGACAGGAGAAGGTGGGAGGAGTCCCCAGTCCTGTGTGGGTGGCTAAGGGACGGTGACGGGAAAAGGTGGGAGGAGTCCCCAGTCCTGTGTGGGTGGCTAAGGAGCGGTGACAGGAGAAGGTGGGAGGAGTCCCCAGTCCTGTGTGGCTGGCTAAGGGGCGGTGACAGGAGAAGGTGGGAGGAGTCCCCAGTCCCCTCACACATCAACCCATCACTCTTCTCATTAATGTCTTTTCTTCTCTGTCCTGTTCTTCTCTGTTCTGTCTCTCAGCTTGTGTTCACCATGTTTGCTTCTTTCTGGCGCAGTCTCTCTTTCTGTCAGGGCAGGGAAAGGGGTTTATTGTTTTTCATTAGGGACAGTAAGCAAATTGTCTCCACATACTGTACTGTACTGGCTTTTAAGTAAGCCTTGTCCAACTAAGTCATTAAGCCTTGTCCAACGAAGTCATTAAGTAAGCCTTGTCCAACTAAGTCATTAATTAAGTAAGTCTTGTCCAACTAAGTCATTAAGTAAGCCTTGTCCAACGAAGTCATTAAGTAAGCCTTGTCCAACTAAGTCATTAAGTAAGCCTTGTCCAACTAAGTCATTAAGTAAGCCTTGTCCAACTAAGTCATTAAGTAAGCCTTGTCCAACGAAGTCATTAAGTAAGCCTTGTCCAACTAAGTCATTAAGTAAGCCTTGTCCAACTAAGTCATTAAGTAAGCCTTGTCCAACGAAGTCATTAAGTAAGCCTTGTCCAACTAAGTCATTAAGTAAGCATTGTCCAACGAAGTCATTAAGTAAGCCTTGTCCAACGAAGTCATTAAGTAAGCCTTGTTCAACGAAGTCATTACGTAAGCCTTGTCCAACGAAGTCATTAAGTAAGCCTTGTCCAACTAAGTCATTAAGTAAGCCTTGTCCAACTAAGTCATTAAGCCTTGTCCAACTAAGTCATTAAGTAAGCCTTGTCCAACTAAGTCATTACGTAAGCCTTGTCCAACTAAGTCATTAAGTAAGCCTTGTCCAACGAAGTCATTAAGCCTTGTCCAACTAAGTCATTAAGTAAGCCTTGTCCAACTAAGTCATTACGTAAGCCTTGTCCAACGAAGTCATTAAGTAAGCCTTGTCCAACGAAGTCATTAAGTAAGCCTTGTCCAACTAAGTCATTAAGTAAGCCTTGTCCAACTAAGTCATTAAGTAAGCCTTGTCCAACTAAGTCATTAAGTAAGCCTTGTCCAACTAAGTCATTAAGTAAGCCTTGTCCAACGAAGTCATTAAGTAAGCCTTGTCCAACGAAGTCACTAAGTAAGCCTTGTCCAACGAAGTCATTAAGTAAGCCTTGTCCAACGAAGTCATTAAGTAAGCCTTGTCCAACTAAGTCATTAAGTAAGCCTTGTCCAACTAAGTCATTAAGTAAGCCTTGTCCAACTAAGTCATTAAGTAAGCCTTGTCCAACTAAGTCATTAAGTAAGCCTTGTCCAACTAAGTCATTAAGTAAGCCTTGTCCAACTAAGTCATTAAGTAAGCCTTGTCCAACGAAGTCATTAAGTAAGCCTTGTCCAACTAAGTCATTAAGTAAGCCTTGTCCAACTAAGTCATTAAGTAAGCCTTGTCCAACTAAGTCATTAAGTAAGCCTTGTCCAACTAAGTCATTAAGTAAGCCTTGTCCAACGAAGTCATTAAGTAAGCCTTGTCCAACGAAGTCATTAAGTAAGCCTTGTCCAACTAAGTCATTAAATCAAATCAAATCAAATTTTATTTGTCACATACACATGGTTAGCAGATGTTAATGCGAGTGTAGCGAAATGCTTGTGCTTCTAGTTCCGACAATGCAGTAATAACCAGTAAGCCTTGTCCAACGAAGTCATTAAGTAAGCCTTGTCCAACTAAGTCATTAAGTAAGCCCTGTCCGAGTCAGAACAGCCCATAGGGGGAGGAGAATTTCACACTTTTGAGGCCCAGTGGAAGAGTTATTATGCATGGAAAAGTAATTCAATTATTCAATCAAACCCAGGTTCCTGAGATAGATCAACAAATATAATTGCACTGGTTTTGCCTGAATCCCAAAATCTATAAAAATAGATGATGCTTATAACTTAGCCCCAAAATCTGGTTAGCGTGAAAGATGACTGATCATGATCCTATCTATCGTACTGTGCAGTGCAATGGTGTTGCTTTAAACCCATAGAATGACATAACTGTAATATATCACTATATACACTGAGTGTACAAAACACCTGTTAAATCCACTTCGGTGAAGGTGAGGAGGCAGGTCAGAGGTTAGAGATGTTTAAGCCTTGAGACAATTGAGACAAGGATTGTGTATGTGTGCCATTCAGAGGGTAAATGGGCAAGTGTCTTTGAACAGGGTATGGTAGTAGGTGCCAGGGGCATCGGTTTGTGTCAAGAGCTGCAACACTCAACAGTTTCCTGTGTGTATCAAGAATGGTCCACCACCCGAAGGACATCCAGCCAACTTGACACAACTGTGGGAAGCATTGGAGTTAACATGGGCCAGCATCCATGTGGAACGCTTTCAACACCTTGTAGAGTCCCTGTGGAACGTTTTCAACACCTTGTAGAGTCCCTGTGGAACGTTTTCAACACCTTGTAGAGTCCCTGTGGAACGTTTTCAACACCTTGTAGAGTCCCTGCCCCGTCGAATTGAGGCTGTTTTGATGGCAAAACTCAAAACAGGAAGGTGTTCCTAATGTTTTGTCAACTCAGTGTATATCTCTCTATACTCTCACCAGACTGTTAGGGTATCTTTATCCACTCAGTGTATATCTCTCTATACTCTCACCAGAATGTTAGGGTATCTTCATACCACAGCATCGTTGAACCGTTGTTTCTGATTGGCTTGAAGGGCATCTTATTTTAAAGTGTGCGTCGCCCCACAGACCTCCCAGTCACAGCCGGTTACGACAGAGCCTGGGCGCAAACCCAGAGTCTCTGATGGCACAGCTGGCACTGCAGTACAGTGCCCTTAACCACTGCGCCACCCGGGAGGCCCTTGAAGGGAATCTTTGAGTGTGCATTATTTCTCTTTATAAACTGGGTGGTTCGAGCCCTTATTGGCTGACAGCCGTGGTGTATCAGACCATGTATCACGGGTATGACAAAACATTTGTTTTTACTGCTCTAATTACGTTGGTAACCAGTTTATAATAGCAATAAGGCACCTCATGGACTTGTGGTATATGGCCAATATACCACGGCTAAGGGCTGTATCCAGGCACTCTGCATAGCGTCGTGTCTAAGAACAGCACTTAGCCGTGGTATATTGGCCATAATGTTTATCTTGCTTATGCCGCTCTGTCATTGCTCTTCCATATATTTATATGTATACATTCTCATTCCATTCCTTTACTTAGATTTGTATATATAAGGTAGTTGTTGTGGAATTGTTAGATATTGCTGCACTGTCGGAACTAGAAGCACAAGAATTTCGCTACACTCCCATTAACATCTGCTAACCATGAGTATGTGACAAATACAATTTGATTTGAGTTTCCACACCACCTCATGCTTTATTGCTTAAGTAATGCACGGCAATAACCATGAAATTCATTCTAACATGTTTTCTGTTTGTGTTGAGTTGAGTGGCAATGTTTCCCTGAGACTCACCACACTGTTAGGGTTCATCAGATGTGATGGATAGTCGATAGTGGTGCTCAGGGCTCTATACTGTATGCAGGGGCCCAGCTTTCACGGGGGCCGGGGGAACATGATGACCCCCCACCCCCGTATTCTGAAATTGCATTTTTGTTCCCCCCCCCCAGTTTTATCATTGGAATGTGATACAAGATGAGGCAACGGTGAGCTTTAGGACCATGTGGACGCCTCAGAGGGGTTGGAGAGGCTGTTTGGATTATTTATCCAACCAGATAAAAAAAAAATCTATGTCCCTCCCTCACTTCTAAAACCAAAGTTGCACCTCCTGACTATATGTCTATCTTAAGTTTGAGTTGTGTTGTTCTCACCAGACTGTTAGGGTTGATCTTCCTAGTTTCCACCTTCTTGTCTGCTGTAATCTTCTTCACCGACAGCTGAGCCTCTTTCAGTCTGAGAGAAAGAGGGAAGGATGGGGAAAAGAGCAGGTTCACATCAGTTTCATAGTGAGAGTGCTGACCTAGGATCAGCCCCCCCCCCAGTCCATGTAATCTTAGGCACTGTGATCTGAATTGATCCTAAATCAGAACTCTGAGACACTTGATACGCACGCCCCCCAGGAGTCAAGTTCACATCAGCCTCGGACCCGGTAACATACAGGAGATTCGACCGATGTTCTAGATAGAACAATGTTTTCCACAAGATCACAATCTTCAGACAGACAGACAGTCTCATTCAGTCAGTCAGTCTGGTCCCGTGTAGCTCAGTTGGCAGAGCATGACGGTTGCAACTCCAGGGTTGTGGATTTGATTCCCACCGAGGGACGGGTATGATAAGTCCGCTCTGGGTAAGAGCGCCTGCTAAATTAATAAAACGTAGAACAGTGTTACTCAACTATCAGTCAGTCCGTGGACCGGAAGTGTCTTTGTAGGATGTAGCAGATGGGTGATGGCGGCCATCTTAGATAGCCATCATCCTGTTTTAGTCAATTCTCAAGGGGATTATTAGTTATATAAGCAAATAATACACGGTCAAATCCAAGTAATATATATTGTATTTGTCTATTAGATGTTTTTATCCACTGAAGTGAATACTTAATATATAATAATAATATAATAATAATATATAATGTTTTATGTATGTGTATGTGATCCCTGTGGGAATTAAATAGCTACAGTCTTGGAGCTACAGTAGTTCACTGTGTTTGTAGCCGTAACTGACCAGGGTTTTGAACCCGGGTCTTCTGCACGCCACAAGACTGAGCCTGGGGAGCTAACGCAAGTCATCAGTTCTCTGGCAAGGTTACATCAACACAAGGGTGGTTGCAAATGACCTCTTTTGCACACACGCACACACACGTGCACGCACGCATACACACACCTCTCTTTGGAGATATTCTTGTTCTCTCTCCTCCACCTGGTCATGAAGTCGGTACAGAACTCAAACCACAGCATAAAGAAGTGACCTGTCGCCACCTCGGTCTCTCCTGTCTTGGGCTTCAGCCCAAAGAACGTCACCAGCTCGTGGAATCTGAGGAACGGAGATAAGGGAAGAGGGTGTTAGAACTTCTGGTCCAGTGAATCTCTCGTATACTAATTGAATTACTGTAGACGGCAGTATCGCCCTGTGGAGCTCTTCAATTCAACTTATTTTGTCATAAAGGCTATGTAGAAGTAGAACGAGAGAGGTGTGTTTTCAAACCTTTTTTGTGCAAACATCAACTGGGCATGCACGTCATCATGTTCTTTATGCGCTGCAAATGAAGTATACAAAATTGTATAACATATAAATGAAATACATACACCGGCATGCAAAGACAAGCACTGAGAAGGTACTGTACTGTACAATGGTTTTGGAGCCAGACAACCTTTTTCTTCTTAAAAACACACATTTTACACGCAATTCTCCCACAAAGGGGCTGTTTTGCTGCCTTAATTGTAACAAACCCTATCCTTCGGTGTTTCTATAATGGTCTATGATTCTATTTCAATCCAAAGACTTAGAGCCATGCAGAACATAATCTCTCTCGCTCTCTCTCTCTCTCGCTCTCTCTCTTTCGCTCTCTTTCGCCCTCTCTCTCTCTCTCGCTCTCTCTCTCTCTCGCTCTCTCTCTCTCGCTCTCTCTCGCTCTCTCTCGCTCTCTCTCGCTCTCTAGCTCTCTCGCTCTCTAGCTCCCTCACTCTCTCTCGCTCTCTCTCTCACTCTCTCTCTCTCTCTCGCTCTCTCTCGCTCTCTCTCTCTCGCTCTCTCTCGCTCTCTCTCTCTCTCGCTCTATCTCTCTCTTGCTCTCTCTCTCTCTCTCACTCTCTCTCTCTCTCTCTCTCTCTCTCTCACTCTCTCTCTCTCACTCTCTCTCTCTCTCTCTTGCTCTCTCTCTCACTCTCTCTCTCTCTCTCTCTCTCTCTCTCTCGCTCTCTTTCGCGCTCTCTCTCGCTCTCTCTCTCGCTCTCTCTCACTCTCTCGCTCTCTCACTCTCTCTCTCACTCTCTCTCGCTCTCTCTCGCTCACTCTCTCTCGCTCTCTCTCTCTCTCTCTCTCTCTCTCTCGCTCTCTCTCTCTCTCTGAACAGTTTCTCCCACTGAACGTTCTCCCTATCTGTCTCTCTCCAGAGTCCCAGTACACACTGCCTGATCCCTATCTGTGTGTCTAGCCTCTGAACTTCACCGTAAGCTGTCTATCTTCCCCTCAGACCCATATCAAGCCTCTAAAAAAGACAGATAAGAAATTTGCCATGGCAACAGGATGTATGCTTCCTTATCTGAGAGCTAGAGACAATTGAATAATTATGATAGGAGCAATGTGAGGAGGGAGGGAGAAAGAGAGATAGAGAGCAAAAGAGAGAGGGAGCAAGATATATATATATATATATATATATATATACACTACTACTACTACTAACTACTACTAACTACTGTTGTTGTGTCACCATACTACTAACAACTGTTGTTGTGGTGTCACGACACTACTAACTACTGTTGTTATGTCACTATATTACTAACTACTACTACTAACTACTATTGTTGTGTCACTATACTACTAACTACTGTTGTTGTGTCACTATACTACTAACTACTACTACTACTACTACTACTACTAACTACTGTTGTTGTGTCCCTATACTACTAACTACTGTTGTTATGTCACTATACTACTAACTACTACTACTACTACTACTACTACTACTAACTACTGTTGTTGTTTCTCTATACTACTAACTACTACTACTACTACTAACTTCTACTAACTACTGTTGTTGTGTCACTATACTACTAACTACTGTTGTTGTGTCCCTATACTACTAACTACTGTTGTTATGTCACTATACTACTAACTACTACTACTACTACTACTACTAACTACTGTTGTTGTGTCTCTATACTACTAACTACTACTACTACTACTAACTTCTACTAACTACTGTTGTCGTGTCACTATACTACTAACTACTGATGTTGTGTCACTATACTACTAACTACTGTTGTTATGTCTCTATACTACTAACTACTGGTGTTATGTCACTTTACTACTACTACTACTAACTACTACTACTATTTACTAATTTCTACTGTCACTACTACTGTTGTTATGTACTACTAACTACTACTACTACTACTACTACTACTAACTACTGTTGTTGTGTCTCTATACTACTAACTACTATAGTTGTGTCACTATACTACTAACTACTACTACTACAACTAACTACTACTACTACTACTACTACTACTAATTACTGTTGCTGTGTCCCTATACTACTAACTACTTTTGTTATGTCACTATACTACTAACTACTGTTGTTGTTTCTCTATACTACTAACTACTATAGTTGTGTCACTATACTACTAACTACTACTACTACTACTACTACTACTACTAACTACTACTACTACTACTACTACTACTAATTACTGTTGCTGTGTCCCTATACTACTAACTCCTGTTGTTATGTCACTATACTACTAACTACTAACTACTACTACTACTACTAACTACTGTTGTTGTGACACTATACTACTACTACTACTACTACTACTACTAACTACTATTGTTGTGTCACTATACTACAAACTGCTGTTGTTGTGTCACTATACTACTAACTACTACTACTACTACTACTACTAACTACTGTTGTTGTGTCTCTATACTACTAACTACTACTACTACTACTAACTTCTACTAACTACTGTTGTTGTGTCACTATACTACTAACTACTGATGTTGTGTCACTATACTACTAACTACTGTTGTTATGTCTCTATACTACTAACTACTGGTGTTATGTCACTTTACTACTAACTACTACTACTACTAACTACTACTACGAACTACTATTGTTGTGTCACTATACTACTAACTACTACTACTACTACTACTACTACTAACTACTGTTGTTGTGTCTCTATACTACTAACTACTATAGTTGTGTCACTATACTACTAACTACTACTACTACAACTACTACTACTACTACTACTACTACTACTAATTACTGTTGCTGTGTCCCTATACTACTAACTACTTTTGTTATGTCACTATACTACTAACTACTGTTGTTGTTTCTCTATACTACTAACTCCTGTTGTTATGTCACTATACTACTAACTACTAACTACTACTACTACTACTACTAACTACTACTACTACTACTACTACTACTAATTACTGTTGCTGTGTCCCTATACTACTAACTCCTGTTGTTATGTCACTATACTACTAACTACTAACTACTACTACTACTACTAACTACTGTTGTTGTGACACTATACTACTACTACTACTACTACTAACTACTATTGTTGTGTCACTATACTACAAACTGCTGTTGTTGTGTCACTATACTACTAACTACTACTACTACTACTACTACTACTACTACTAACTACTACAACTACTGTTGTTATGACACTATACTACTAACTACTGTTGTTATGTCACTATACTACTAACTACTGTTGTTATGTCACTATACTACTAACTACTACTACTACTAACTACTGTTGTTGTGACACTATACTACTACTACTAACTACTACTACTACTAACTACTGTTGTTATGTCACTATACTACTAACTACTACTACTAACCACTACTACTAACTACTGTTGTTATGTCGATATACTACTAACTATACTACTACTAACTACTACTACTACTAACTACTGTTGTTATGTCACTATACTACTAACTACTACTACTACTACTAACTACTGTTGTTGTGACACTATACTACTACTACTACTAACTACTACTACTACTAACTACTACTGACTACTGTTGTTATGTCACTATACTACTAACTACTACTACTAACCACTACTACTAACTACTGTTGTTATGTCGATATACTACTAACTACTACTACTACTAACTACTACTAACTACTGTTGTTATGTCACTATACTACTAACTACTACTACACCTACTAACTTCTACTAACTACTGTTGTTGTGTCACTATACTACTAACTACTGTTGTTGTGTCACTATACTACTAACTACTGTTGTTGTGTCTCTATACTACTAACTACTGGTGTTATGTCACTTTACTACTAACTACTACTACTACTAACTACTACTACTAACTACTGTTGTTGTGTCACTATACTACTAACTACTGCTGTTATGTCACTATACTACTAACTACTACTACTGACTACTAATCACTGTTGCTGTGTCACTATACTACTAACTGCTGTTGTTGTGTCACTTTGCTACTAACTGCTGTTTTTGTGTCACTATACTACTAACTACTACTACTAACTACTGTTGTTGTGTCACTATACTACTAACTACTATTACTACTACTACCTACTGATGCTATGTCACTATACTACTACTAACTACTACTACTACCGTTGTTGTGTCACTATACTACTAACTACTACTAACTACTGTTGTTATGTCACTATACTACTAACTACTACTACTACTAACTACTGTTGTTATGTCACTATACTACTAATTACTACTACTACTACTACTACTACTAACTACAACTAACTACTACTACTAATACTACTACTAACTACTACTAACTACTGTTGCTGTGTCACTATACTACAAACTACTGTTGCTGTGTCACTATACTACAAACTACTGTTGTTGTTTCACTATACTACAAACTACTGTTGTTGTGTCACTATACTACAAACTGCTGTTGTTGT